>NC_065448.1:101977003-102280033 GCF_917563875.1 Diabrotica virgifera virgifera | reverse complement strand
TTTGAATAAAAATTAAAACAAGCCAACAACTAAAACATTATTATAGTGAAATATAGACTGGGTTCTTTATTGTACATTTGGATAGTAGCAGTAGCACTTTATGATTGCATCCAGTCTGATGATAACGGTAGTGTAAAGTAATCATTGACACAATATTATCAAGAGGTTGGTGTTAAATATGATAAAACACTTTAAAACAGAATAAAACTTACATAATATCAGCTATATAGACGAGGGCATTTAGCACAAAATAAATAAATTTTTAAATACAGCACATAGAGACTTGCAGTTTTTGCATTATGTTCAGGATGACGTCAGGAAAAAAGTCTACTATTCAAAAATGGGTGGAAATGCATAATTGCACTGTAAAGTGCATAAAATGCATCCAAAATTGCATAAATATAAAAATAAAGTCAAAATCATTATACTAAGGAACAAAATTTATTATTTGGGAGGTTTTTGGGGTCACTGAATACAACTACGCAATCAGAACTGACCCCCGAATCACCTGGTGACCAGGGTCACTGCAAGGGGCGTCATCCAGCTAGGCGATGTTTTCGATACTATTCGCGGTGTGCAAGTACTTGGAAGGGAATTGAGAAACCATCGTGCGCGAATAGCGGAGAAATATTGCAACTTTCTTAAATAATTCATATTGTCAATTGAAATTGTCAAATTGACGTACATTTCATATCTACTGTCATTGAAGAAGAAAAATTATATGTTGCTCCACAATTTTGATATTATATGCAATTATTATATAAAGCTAAATTTAATTAATTGTATTTTGCTTGCAGTACTGCATTTTAATAACTAATTTTATTTACTACATACAATTGTTTACGTTTTAATAACATAACCTGAATCTTATTTTTTCTTTTTATTATTTTTTTGGACTATGGCCTTGACAATTATCCAGTAACCAGGACTAATATAATTGGCCAATATAATTAAAAGTGCGAAATAAGTTGCACAGCGTAGAAATAGGTGTCGCTTTGCCGAACTTGCACGGTCCCAATATTGATGCAAACAGATTACTTGTAAGTTTTTAGGGATGCTGAACACGAATACCCCATCAGAACAAACACCGGAGGGCTTGATGCCTAAGGCACGTCATCTTTTGGAGTTTCGAAAGTTTTAGGTACTCAATTATTGATGCAAAGAGGTTACTCACGGGTTTTTGGGTACGCCATCAGAAGAGATGCGCCAAATACGCCAAATACGGTCAAATAAGCCATCAGAAGAGACACCGCATTTTTTTTTGGCATTAAATAGATTCAAACGGATTACTCATGGGTTTTTAGGGTTGCTGAAGACAAATAAGCCGTCAGAACAAACACCGGAGCACCTGGTGCCTAAGGTATATCATCTTATGGAGTTTAAAAAAATTTTGGTACTAAATTGATGTAAACGAATTGCTCATGGGTTTTTGGGTTTACGGAATACGAACTCTACTATGTTGATATATTTAATTTTTTTATGTTTTATCATGCGTTGACATTATTAGTGATTACCGTAATCACTAGATACTCCCGAATTCCTCATGTAAGCCATATTCGTGTTCAACAACCCCAAAACCAAAAAGTAATCCATTTTCATCAATTTATTACCGATAACTCTCGAAACTCCAGAAGATGATCTTTCTTAAGCACCTGATGTTGCATGGGTTGGGTCTGATGGCATATTTATGTTCGGCAACCCCAAAAACTCAAGAGTATTCCGTTTGCACTAATTTACTACCGAAATCTATCGAAACTGCAGAAGATAAGGTGCCTTAGGCACCAGATGCTCCGGAGTCTGTTTTGATGTCGTATTTATGTTCAGAAACCCCAAAAACCCATGACTAATTCATTTGCACCAACTAAGTACCGAAAACCCTCGAAACTCCAGAAGATGACGTGCCCTAGGTACCAGGTGCTCTGGTGTCTGTTCTGATGACGCAATCGTGTTCAACAACGCCAAAATACGATTACTAAGTAATCAGCTTGCACCAATTGAATGTCTAAAACCCTCAGAACTTCAGAAGATGACCTGCCTTAGGCACCAGGTGCGCCGAGGGTGAGATCTGATGGCGTATTCGCGTTCAGCAACCCCAAAAACCTATGAGTAATCCATTTGCATCAATTTAGTACCGAAGACTCTCGAAGCTTCAGAAGATGACGCTCCTAGCAATAACCTTGGGCACCAGTTTCTCCGGGATTCGATTCTGATGGCATATTCGTATCTAGCGAACTCAAGAAGCACTCGAAACTCCAGAAGATGACGTCCCTTGCAATGACTCTGGGTACCAGGTGCTCCGTGGGTCTGTTCTAATGGTATATTCGTGTTTAGCGACCTCAAAAACACCCTTACTAATCCATTTGCATCCATTTTTTGCCAAAAACCCTCGTAACGACATAAGATAACGTGCCCTAGTAGCGATCCTGGTCACCAGATTCTCCGGAGTTCACTTCTGATATCATACTCGTGTTTAGCAACCCCAAAAGCACGTAAGTAATCCATTTGCATCAACTTAATACCGAAAGCCCTCGAGACTCCAGAAGATGACGTCCCTTGCAGTCACCTTGGGCACCAGGTGATCGAGAGGTCTGTTCTGGTGGCATTTTCGTGTTTAACGACTCAAAAAACCCCGAGTAATCCATTTTTATAAATTTCATGCGAAATCTCTCAAACTCCAGAAGAAGACGCCCCTTGCAGTGAGCTTGGGATTCAGGTGCACAGGGAGCCGGTGTTGATGGCATATTCGTGTTTAGCGACCTCAAAAACCCGTAAGTAATCCGTTTGCATAAATTTGCTACCGAAAGCCCTCGAAACTCCAGAAGATAACGTCCCTTACAGTGGCCTTGGGCACCAGGTGATCCTAAGTACTGTCCTAATGGCATCTTCGTGTTTAACCACCTCAAAAACCCCCCAAGTACAGATGAGTCCAGGAATCTTTACCCGTGCGTCATCATTTAAAGTATACGAAATAAGTCGATGATAAGTCGGAAATTGAAATTTACTAAATGCAACAGCAAGTCACTTACAGTCACTTGCTGTTGCGTTTAGTAAATTTCAGTTTCCGACTTATCATCGACTTATTTCGTATGCTTTAAATGATGACGCACGGGTAAAGATTCGCGGACTCAACTGTAGTCCAGTTACATCAATTTAGTGCCGAAATCCCTCGAAACTCCAGAAGATGACGTGCCTTAGTAGCGACCCTGGGCACCAGGTACACCGGAGGTCAATTGTGATATCATATTTGTATTTAGCGACCCCTAAAACTCGTGAGTAATTCGTTTGCATCGCTTTAATGCCGAAAACCATGGATACTCCAGAAGATGACGTCTCTTGCCGTGATCTTGGGCACCAGGTGAGCCGGGGATCAGTTCTGATGGCGTAACCGCATTTAGTGACCCAAAAAACTCCCAAATAATAAATTTTGTTTCTTAGTATACTGATATTGACTTTATTTTTATATTTATGCAATTTTGGATGCATTTTATGCACTTTACAGTGCAATTATGCATTTCCACCCATTTTTAAATAGTAGACATTTTCCTGACGTCATCCTGAACATAATGCAAAAAACTGTAAGTCTCTAGGTGCTGTATTTAAAAATTTATTTATTCGGGTGTTTTTAGTGCTAAATGCTTGTCTAATAAGAAGTTTTCCGCTAACATCAGAGGAACCGTCTGTCTTGATCCCTTACTTAGGACACTATTTATTTTTGTGAGGATATGTCTTGTGTAATGTTTTAAACTACCTGTAACCGTCTATTTTGTACTTTTAGCTTTTAAGGTTTTATAAAAAAACTCTTGCACTGGGCCTGAGAATGAGGCATATATTGTAAGCCTCGAAACCGGTCGCCTTATTTAACACCAATAAAGATTGTGAGTTTTGATCCTTTTTTCATATATTATTATCATGGACTCACACCTACAACCATTTCATCACTTCAGGTTTGACTTGATAGTGTCTGTTAAGCCTTTTCAGCTATAAAAATTTCTGTTTAAGTTAAAATATATAGGGTGGCCGGACGAAAACAAAACAATTTCCGGTATTTTCGATTATTTTACTTTCATCTCTAAACCGGGATGATATTGTTTATTGGCAATGGACGCCACATACGTCGATTTAATTGATTTACGCGGCCAAAATTATTTTACAGCATATTTCTACTAAAACTGGTACAAATCAAAGAAGAATGTTTTTTTAAAATTGACTTGTATTTTTCACAGAAAAAATCAAAATTTAATATTGATACAAAATATGCAGGTTTTTTACTTATACCTCAGTCGGTATCTGACATATCGGACTCAGTATTTGGGGTCACCCGGTAGGTAACAGCATTTTAATCATTTCGGAACAAAATGACCGTCGTTTTTTGTGACAACTACACCCTATGATTAGTTAAGACTTACTGAAAGTATTTAACCCTTATCCGGGCAAGGTGGGTCCAACGGGCCCGAGACGCAAATTCTTTTATCATAAACTGAAAAAAAATTTATTAAATTTTATGCATCACTGAATTTGTTTAGAAGTATGTTTCCTTAAATATAGTCATGAGCTATTCAAAACATTTATTATCATTTTTGAAATTATTGCTTCGAAAGAATTTTGTCACGTAAAGGGGCAACACGGGCCCGTTGGACCCTATTTGTATTTATAGCTAAAGTCTAAATATTTGTTACAGAAGTTAATCTGGTAGTCAGGTAATATTTTTGTCGATTATCTAAACGACTTTTATGATTCCTCAAATCCAATAATAAAGTCTAAACGTGTAACAAACAATGTAAACATCTCTTTGATGTGAACATCAAAGAGATGCTTACAATAGGTGTTATATAAATATATTCTAAATGAATTTTAGAAACTGATACTCATTGTTGGAATGCAATAATATTATTAGGTAGATACCTATGCATATTTTGAAATAAAAAATGCATCTGCTATCAGTCGTTTGATATCGATGTTAGTGTAGAAAACTAAGCTCCTAAAAATATATTGAATTACAGTGAAAGTAGATAGTGCGAATAAAATGTCCCGAAAACTAAACAATGGTTTTTATTTTAATTGTTTTTTTAAATCTAATACTTAATAATAATTTAATTTGTCACATAATTTGCTATTCTATTTGGGAATAAGCTAATCTTGTGGCTTAGTCCCAACTAAAATAGTAAATTGATATGACAAAGTATTAATTTGTAACAGTAAAATAATAATATTCTTCTGACTTATGCGTTTTATTCATTTTGTAAAAATTGCTTTTGTCGGTACTTTATACGTGAGCTGCTTATTAACATAATCTTTTCTCAGAATGGTTTTCACACAATAATGAAAGGCAACAACACCGTAATCTTTTTCCGGGGTATGCGTAAACATCAACCCCTCTTTTCAAATAAAATGGCCTGGTAGATTTACAGAAGTTTTTATTTATTTATTAATTAAGTCTTTATTTGGCTCCAAATGTTTATTACTTGTAAATAAATATTTTTTCTACAATAGTTTTCTTGCATTTCATTATTTTGTGCAAATCCTTCAGGTAGATCGCACCCTCGAGGTAGACCACATACTATAGTAGCAGCTGTTTTTTTAATCTAGACAATTTAAATTCAACTTTAATAAAAAATCAAAAAAGAATATTAGAAATATAAATGGGTAAATATGAATAGTACATTCAAGAACAGTGGTGGGCCCAAGGGACCCATGTGTTGCCCGGATAAGGGTTAAGCTGTTACCAAGACAAAGAATGTGCGTATGTACAAGCATTGGTACAAGTCAAAACATGTTTATGGTGTACAATTTATTGTACGTCAAGCACATCTGGGTTAAAGCTGGTGTACTATGATTAAACTTATCTAACATATTAGACTGCACTATAACACTTATAAAATTCACTTCAAATTAAAAATAAAAAAGTGAAGTAGTATGAGAAGCTATAAATTCATTACTATTAAAAAATTCCATTCATTGTGTTTCAACTATCAACTACTGCAGTAGGTAATGATGAAAGTATACAAAATGAGAAACAGTTTAACAAATGTATTATTGCTAAGCATAGCATTTTTATTTCTATACATATATAGGAATTCAAACGAAGAGCAACATTCAAAAAATTGTCATCGATAGTATAAAGAAAGAGAAACCATCTTACAAAGAAAATGGGTACTACAGCCAAGGTCTAAATAACGCATTCTTTGCTGTATCCACTTGGGCAGTACCATCAGTCATTAATATGTTTGGAGTAAAAGTGTGTATGTGCTTGGGCGCCTTTTTTAATATTTGGTTTATATTACAATTTTTGTTAGAAGAAGTTTGGATTCTGTACCTGTTTTGTGGTTTAGCAGGGATTGGTTCAGCTTTATTAGGAGCAGCGCAAGGTGATTATTTAGCTCTCAATTCCTCAGAAACAACGATGAATAGAAATACTGCCATATTTACAATAATTTCGAGTTTCAGTATGATAATTGGTAACATAATTGTTATGTCTGGGTTAAGTGGAAAACATGAAATAAATAAGAACACAGTGTAACGTTGAGTGATACTCATCGTCACTTTATAATATGCATTTCAAAATATTTATTAGGAAAAGCAACTCCCAATAAGTATGCAACCAAATATACTTCAGCCTGTCGTAGGTATTGCCTAGATTTTTAATAAGTATTTGGACAAAGTTGGTGACTTTTAGGGGAATTCGTAATCTAGAAGTTGGTCCGTGTGACGATACGGCTTCCGGCTGACGTGTTTGTCATTGCTTCCAGGAGAGCAGGCCGTCACTTAATTTTCAACTCTTGTACAGAAGACATCTAATCTACCAATCTCCGGTGGCCATTGCAAGAATTTACCTTTTAGTTGAAAAAGTTATAAGATTAATTTACGTTGGAGGAAGTTTTTATTTTGTTTTGGGTTTTGTGAAGAGTTTGAGGAGAAGAGTTTTTTGTTTCCAATACTTTTTTTGAAGAGCAATGGCCACTGGAGAAAAAGGAAATTAAGTCACCGTTTTGTTTTGTTGGATATGGAATAAGCAATCAGTTTGGGGTTTCTTTTGGTTTGGATTGGGATTTTTCTGTTTTTTTTTTTGGAATGAACATTGATTTTTACCGGTACTAGTAAGTACCTCCTCATCGGACCATCCGTATTGTGGTTGAGTATCTCCCCAGGATTGGAAACCGGAGGATACCTACCTGGCTCTCCCATCATCAACCTCTCAAGGAGTTTGGAGAAGCCTCCGTCCCTACTTTTGTAGAAGCGACAGGTTTTTATTATAAAATATACATTTTCAATTCTTTAAATAACTTCTTGCAATATTAATATTTTTTTTCAATAAATTAGAAATAACCTTAATAATCATATAAACTCATTTTGTCTAAAATCACCATTTTGTAATATTCAATCATTTTTTTCCAATAAGTTTTATCATTCACTGTTCGTACCATTCATTTAAAATAGTCCGGGAATTATAAACTATATGTTAAGGTGTTGTATACAATATCTACGGTTTTAATTCCTATTTAATAACCATATTTCAGTTAACAGGTATTGTACTCAGGGTTATCCCTTAGGTCCGATACGAGATTGTCAACCAATACTGTAACCAATATCCGTATTACATTTTTGCTTAGGTAAATAACTTGTGATTCCAAATAACTGTCTTAATCTAACTAATTATGTTCTTTGTTTTAATTTTATTGTAATCTCATTGTCGACAGGAGCGTACTTTTCTAGTACAACAGGTACTGATTAGCTAGTTTGTATAAAATTGTATATAGGGGTTATAGGTTTTTTCATTAAATTTGTTGGTTGTACATACTTATATGTTTTATTATCCTACCATTTTAATAGTACCATTTTAATAATATTAGTTAGGTATAGCAATATAGGTCACGTGGAGAAGAATTTATAAAATCCTTCCCTGGCGCTCAACACTACTTCTGAATATCTTCTTGGTCAGTAGTTCCCTTTCTTTTCATTACTCCTTATATTCATTTATTTTCTTTGTCATTCCAGTATTTCATAAGGTACCGTCTTACTAGGGCATGCAAATTGGCCTAATCCTCCCCTGAGCCCTACTCTTTAGTCTCTTAAATTTCCAGCTAGCCTAGTTTGAGGAAACTTCCATAACTAAGTAACTACCCCTTTAAAGCTATATCTATTCTGCCACATCGAGCCTCATTTCGTTACAACAGGTATATTGCGTTTTGACAATATTCTCAGGAGTCACTGACAGGCGGTTAATTGAAGGCCAAATCACCACATACACGCAGTTTTCGTAAAGGCGTTGGCACGCTCCATCCCAAAACTGCATGTGTGTGGCGTCTCAACTGCAGTTCATTAACTTAACTACTCAAATAACGGCCTTCAGTCCTGGCCTGCATGCCATGGCCTCTTCGATATCCGTAAGTGAGTGGCCAGCATAAGCAACTAGTTGGTCTATCCGGAATATTTATATGTATCGGAGAAATATTTGGAGGAACCATAATAACAATGATTGGGGAAAAATAGTTGGCTTGGGTAGGACAGTCATGATAGTGATAGGATGTTCTGTGCACTGCTTGAGTTTTATTTTAATTTTCATTAATCTTCCAGATAGTTCCCTAATCGCCGATACGGAAGACGCAGCAATTATAGAAAGTAATACGTTTATTGCTATTTTTTGTTCGTTTCTTTTAGGGTTTGGTGACTGTATAAATGGAAATGTTATATATAGCTTATTGGGAACAGTATATTCTAAAAGTGCTGCTGAAGTCTGTTCCATCTTACAATCTTTTGAGAGTATTGCATCGGTTATTAATTTTATGACTGCTGAGCTACTAGGACTTTATTATCAACTTGCAGCTTTAGAGGTATCACTTGCCATAAGGTCCCATTTAAAATTATCGGTCACAGTGGCTCTGTAACGTCGTCTGTCACTATTACGTCACCTGTCATAACTAGTTAAGAAGCTTACGTCCGTTTATTTCGTTCCTCCAAATTTCACTATTATAGGTATAACCGTTCAAAAGATATGAGGGGGGTACGGACTTTTGATTAGCACTGTATATTAATAACATAGGTATGCAAAGTCCGCAGATAGTGTGCTACTTTTTTTATAAACAAAATGACGCCCGAAAATCGTGTTTCTTTCAATTATTGCTCTATAACTCCGAAGATTTTAACTTCACAACAAAAACACTCAAATAAAAATTAACCGCAGCAATTAAATTCGTTTAATTTTTACCGGCTACTGCAGTTATAATCCATACCAAGAAAGCTTTTATTTTACCAAGTTATTTAATTACTGATAAATAATTACTTACCCAAAAAATTTATTTGAAAATTCGAGATTTTGTTGCGAAAACCCACATTTTCCGAGGAAAATTTTCGTCGAAGCAAATCGGGTAAAACATGCCTCTATGTAGAATTAAATTGGTGTGAATTTTTATTTGAGTGTTTTTGGTGTAAAATTAAAATCTTCGGAGCTATAGACCAATAATAGAAAAAAATAAGATTTGGGGGCGCCATTTTAATAATAAAAAAAGTAGCACACTATCTGCGGACTTTGCATACCTATTATTAATATATAGGATCATAATGTTCGATTCCAGCAATAAAACTGCTGGTAAATAACCTTTCTTTGTACTTTACTAATTAGACCAGCTACCAACTATTTTTTTTTAATTTAAAGATTATGCAAAAAAACGAAAAATTTATATTTTATCGATAAAATACTAAATAAGCAACTCATCTTTATAATCTTTATAAGTTTGATCAATGTATCATGATTATTTTGGTTATTATTGCGATCGTAAATTGTTAATTAACAATTGAATTGTTGCTAAAATATTCGTTTAATTTTCACCGGGTTCTGGAATTACAATCTGTACCAAGAAAGCTTTGATGTCACTAAGTTATCTAATTATTGATTAATAATTACTTACCTGAAACTTTATTTGAAAATTAGAGTTTTTGTTGGAAAAACTTTTGTCGGAGCAAATCGGGAAAAACATATCTCTATGCAGAATTTAATTGCTGTGAATTTCTATTTGAGTGCTTTTTGTAAAGTTAAAATCTTCGGAGTTATAGAGCAATAATGAAAAAAATACGATTTTTCGGCGCCATTTTGTTTATAAAAAAAGTCGCACACTATCTGCGGACTTTGCATACCTATATTATTAATATATAGGGTGTTTCATTAATAATTGTCCATATAGTAACTGAAGAAACCTTAGCACAAAATACGAAGATTTAACCTAAAACACTTAAATAAAATGTGGTTCCTAACTGAGTTACAGGGTGTTTTATCTAAAAATTTAAAAATTATTTTTGCTCAGCATTTTAAAACTATTCGACGTATCCTTTTCATACTTGGCAAAAAGTGCGACTACTAGACACCCTACTAAATTATGATAAACAAACGTTTCTAGCTACTGCCAGAGGCGTACGACAGAGGATGGTAAATGGTTGACCCTTCTCAAATTCTACGCCACTGGAGGAATTACTATTTTAGTGCCATTTTTAGATTTTCCAATACTTTCTACGTAAATAATATTCTCTTTATCGGTAACGATAAAGTCGTTAGTTTTCGAGATATTTGAAGTTAAATATGAAACGGCGCAGTTATTTTGGTTAATTTTAGGATAATATGATTCATATGATTAAAATTTAAAAATTATTTGTACCCAGTACTTTAAACCTATTTGGCGCATCCTTATCATACTTAGCAGAAAGTGTAGGTACTATACAACCTACTAAATTAAGATAAATAAACGTTTTTAGCTACTACCAGAGGCGTACGACAGGGGATAGTGGCTGGTTGACCCTTCCCAAATTCTACGCCACTGACGAAATTGCTATTTTAGTGTAATTTTTTGATTTTGCAATACTTTTTATGTAAGTAACATACTCTTTATTCGTAACGATAATATGATTACTTTTCGAGATATTTGAAATTAAAAATGAAGCGACACCATTCATTAATCAAAATAACTGTGTCGTTTCATTTTTAACTTCAATGATCTCGAAAACTAATGACTTTATCGCTACGAATGAAGAGTATTTTATTTTCATAGAACGTATTGGAGAATCCAAAAATTGAACTAAAATAGCAATTTCGCCAGTGGCGTAGAATTTGTAAGGGGTCAACCACTCACTTTCCCCTGTCGTACGCCTCTGGTAATAGCCAGAAATATTTGTTTAACATAATTTAGTAGTTTGTATAGTAGCTATACTTTCTGCCAGGTATCAAAAGGATACGTCGAATAGTTTTAAAATGCTGAGCAAAAATATTTTGTAAATTTTAAGATAAAACACCCTGTAACTCAGTAAGGAACCACATTTTATTTAAGTGTTTTAGGTTAAATCTTCGTATTGTGCGCTAAGGTTTCTCCAGTTACTATATGGACAATTATTAATGAAACACCCTGTATAGGATCTTATAATTCGCTTCCAGCAATAAAATTGCTGGTAAATAACTTTTCCATGAATTTTGCTAATTAGCCCAGAGTAATAATTTAATAATCAAGTGTCAAATGTGCTTAAAAAATAAAGATAAAAGAGTTTGCCATAAAATAAACGTTGCGCTAAGGGACGCGTATGACCGGTACTAGAAATTTCCATCTGAGATAATCGATTTATCTCTAGACTCTAGAAGATGAATATACGTACCAGTTTTAGTTTTTCTAAATAGAAGCGTTCTGGGAATTTTTTAAATTGCTAATTACAAGGCCCCATCTTCAAAGAGCTCTAACTCCTTTAGGAAGCATTTTCGGACTAGGTGAATTGGGTTAAATTGTGTTAAAATTATCTAAGAAATCTTCGTTTTTATTTTGCCAGGAGAGTTTCAGGATATCCTCTATAATATAACTACATCGATTATATACATAGTTCAGTTTACGTTTAGTTTGGCAAGTGGTTTCAGTTCCCGCAATCATCAAAAAAGAGGAAAAAAGTAATAATTCAGTCTAACCACTGTCGAGATGGTAGCCATCTTTTGTTATTTTAGTAAGGGTATCTTGGAAGATGCAGTTGATATCGGAAGGTACCTTGCTGCTCATTATTTTGAACACCTCCTTTTCTTAAAGTTCCGTTTTCTATCGAAGGTTGGATATCATCATCATCATCAGGGCTTTTCATTCCGGGTGGAATGTTTGCCGCTCTTACTTTGAGCTCTCAGATTCGCTTATTACGGTGAATCACTCCGCATTCCACTTGTATGTTGTCAACGTTTGTTGTATGACTTGGCTTTCGTTACAATTTTCTTCCACTCATTTCGATATGTGCATAGTTCCCTCCAGTTTCTCACTTCCAGAATTTTGATATCTCTCATGACCTGGTCCTCCCATCTCTCTCTCTGGGTCTTTCCCTTGGTCTTTCAGTTGCTGGTTTCCATCTGGTGATCTTAATCAGTAGCTCGTTTTTCCTTCTCTCTATGTGTCTCAGCCACCTCAGCCTCTGTGCTTTAATACATCTAACTATATCTTCTCCCTTTATTATGTCTCTTGGTTAATGGTTCATTCTTCTTCTCATTTCTCCGTTGTCCATTCTTATCGGGCCCATAATGCGTCTGAGGATTTTCCTTTCGAATATTCTCAATTTTTCTTTATTTTTTACCGTAAGGCACATTGTCTCAGCTGCGTACGTAACTACTGGTCTGATTGCAACTCCGTATATTTTCAGTTTTGTATTTCTGGATAAATTCTTGTCCTTCATAAGCCTATCATATCTCCAGTATGTTCTGTTGCCTGCTAGTATTCGTTCCGTTACTTCTTCACTTCTCTTGTTTTGGCCATTCACTATTACTCCCAAATATTTAAATTGTTGGACTCTTTCAAAAGTGTAGTTTTCTATTTTGATTTCTCTCATCCTGTTATTTTCTCTTCTAGAGCAGAGTAGATATTTTGTTTTTCCTTCGTTAATTTCTAGACCTCTTGTCCGTGCTTCTTTTGCCAGGATTGTTACTGCTTCTTTTAATCTTTCCTTGTCTCTTCCCATAAGAACTAAATCATCTGCATATGCAACTATTTGTGTTGAGGAGTGGGCTATAGTTCCTTTAATTTTGCTGGCCTTGACTGTTCCTTCTAGTGCTATGTTGAATAATGTGGTTGACAGGGAATCGCCTTGTCGCACTCCTGTTTCTATTGCAATTGATTTTGTGCCACTTTCTTCTGTTGTTACTTTAGCTCGAGCTCCATCCATGGTCATTTTTGTTAATCTGATTAATTTTGCTGGTATATCTTGATTTTCCATTTCAATAAATAATTTATTTCTTCCAATACAGTCAAAGGCTTGTCTGAAGTCTACGAAGAGGATGTGGAGTTCTATGTTGTATTCGTGGCATTTTTCGATTGTTTGTGTAACTATGTAGATCGCATCTGTAGGGGAGTTGGATATCAACATGCAAATTTTTACTTTATTTATGACAGTCCTAAAAAGTTGAATAAAGCTAAATTATTCACTCAGATTTCTCAACCAAGAGGTCCTGCTTCTTCTTCTTCTATCTATTTTATCTTCCATAATCGACTGTAACAGTATGTTTCTTCGTCCTCTCATGAGATGTCCAAAATATTTATGTACTTACAATAGTGTGGACAAGTTTCTCGTTCTTATGGATTATCTCACATATTAACGAACAGTTGTCACAGGAAAGTTAAATGAGACGTAGGTGAGACAAGGATGCCTACTTTCGCCAATGTTTTTTAAGCCTACTTGAAGAAGTCCTAAAGGAGATTACTCTTAAAGGTGAAACAGTTAGAATTAAATGGAGTTCTCATTAAGAACACTAGATATGCGGGTGAGACTGTCATCTTAGCCGAAACCATTGTAGATCTTCAGTGACTGGTGACCAGAATAGCGGAGTATGCACAAGAATTCAGTCTCACAATGAACGCCAAGGAGATAGAATTTATGAAAATATTGAATACTTCAAGAAATTACTCCCAAGAAATTTATGAGAATATTCTCATAAACGGAACCAATGTCGAATGAGTACACCAATATGCATATCTTGGAACAATGATAAATTCCACAAATGAACTTCTAAGAAGTCGAAATCAGAATGGGAAGGCTAGAGCTAAGTTTAACAAAATGAGAACAGTACTCTGCACAAGAGATTTGAAGTCATAAATAAGAGTTACGTTGACCAGGTGCTACGTTTTCTCGACTTCGCTTTATTAAATGGAAGGTTGGACCACGAGTACGAAATCAGTGAAAAGACTGGAATTGGATTAAAACTATTCACGTGCTTAGGAGCTTTTATAAATATTTTATTTATCTTGGAATTTTGGAAGAAGTTTATAGATTATATTCGGCCTCATCTCATAAATAAATGATTTTGTAGTACCTCCGCCTATGGCTATTTCCACAATATTTTAAAGCGTAATTGAAACTTCCCTGCCTCCTGCTTCTCTCCTCACATATCCGATCTCAGTCTTCGTTTATTGTGCTACAGGTTCACACTGCGTAAATTAATTATTAGTAAATTAGTAGTGATTTCGACAACAAATTACCGGAAAACAATGCCTAAGCAGGGAGAAAAACGAAAAAGAAGTCTATCATCAGACAGAGGAATATATAAGATCTAAAAAAGTCTGGAAAGGAGATTAGATGCTATTAAAAACAAGCGAATACATCGTTCCAAACGCATTTCGTCTTATGAAAATAGTGCGACTGATATTCTTGACAGTAACCAGACAGAAATTTCGAATACGGAGCGGAATGAAAGTGAAGGTACGTTGTAATAATAATATTCTGTTGATTATGCATTACTCACCTAAATTATTATCGCATGTATAAATAAAAAACTATTGCTACAAATACCAAATATCCACTTCTACTATAAGGAGTTTGTGTGGACACCTGACCGAAGTAGGTATTTACATTGATTATTTGTCTGTGATGACGAATATTGACAATACTGGAATATTCAATATTTTTATTTTTCTCTTTTTCTGCTTTTCTTTTTGGAGACTATCCAAGTAAATATTTGTTTGTGATGACAAATATTCAGGACAAAACATTTTTTCTCTCTTTCTTCTTTTCCTTTTGGAAATTATCCAAGTAAATATTTGTTTGTGATGACAAATATCGTCAATAGTATAGTTAATACCGTCTGATAAAAAGTATGCAGAAGAAATTGATATTTGTTTGTGATGACAAATATTCAGGACAAAATATTTTTTTTCTCTCTTCTGCCTTTCTTTTTGAAAATTATCCAAGTAAATATTTGTTTGTGTTGACAAATATTCAGGACAAAATAATTTTTTTTTCTCTTTCTGCTTTTCTTTTGAAAATTATCCAAGTAAATATTTGTTTGTGATGACAAATATCGTCAATAGTATAGTTCATACCATCTGATAAAATTTATGCAGAAGAAATTAATATTTGTTTGTGATGACAAATATTCAGGATAAAATATATTTTTCTCTCTCTCTTCTGCTTTTCTTTTTGAAAATTATCCAAGTAAATATTTGTTTGTGTTGACAAATATTCAGGACAAAATATTTTTTTTTCTCTTTCTGCTTTTCTTTTGAAAATTATCCAAGTAAATATTTGGTTGTGATGGCAAATATTCAGGACAAAATATTTGTTGGGATAACAAATTTTGTAGAGGAGATATACTAACCTATTGATAATGAATATTGTTTGTGATAACAATTATTGAAAATAATAATACCTTGCTGTTTGTAGTGACAAACAAGGGTTTGAAAGCATAGGGTTTGAAATACATGTTGGGTTTCAAGTCAGATAGAAGGTAGTGTGCCTTTTGGATTGCAAGAAGATATTCTATCAATTCTGGGCGATGATAATAAAGTGAAAATGTCATTTGCAAGACCCATACAAACAGATATTGCCGCCCGATGAGCTCATATTTTAACTTCTGGACTAGAGAAAGATATCCGCAAAGACCTTACAAGCAAATATCTGCCTCCAGAAAATTGCAAGCTTGTGGCTCCTCCAAATGAAAATCCGGAAGTAAAAATAGCAGTAAGTGACTCGTTGGGTACTTCTTCAGCAACAAGTTGGTGCTAGTATGGCGGCTATGGGAATAGCCCTAACAAACATGCTTAGTGAAAAGGAGACAGGAAATAAAGAGCATATTAAGCTACTTAGCAATGCCAGCCGCTTATATTGGCAAATATTCATAATTCTGAGTCAATTTTACGACGAGAATTAATAGCCAATAATTTAAATAAAGATATGACGGAGGTGCTAAAGGACACACCAATAACTGAAAATCTTTTTGGAAATGATCTTGACAACAAGGTCAAGACGGCGAAAAAGTTGGAAAAATCAGGGCAGCAATTGAAGGTAAAAAAAAGAGAGTTACCAGAACGACAGGAGACGTCGTTATTAAACCAAGGGACAGAACATGAGGTTAGCGAGGTATGTGGTCGTTTAAAATTTTTTTTTATGAAAGGTGGCAACAAGTATTAAAATACATAAAAGGTATGGTTATCCCACCTGTAAAGAAGCGAAAACAAACAATTGTAGCTTCTGAGGATAAGAGGTCAACTAAAGAGGTAAGAATTATTACAAACCTTATAAATAAATTAATGCTTAGTGGTGCAATATCTATAGTTGATCATAGTGATGATCAATATATTTCTAAGGTTTTTGCAATTCCAAAATCAGATGGATCATACCGTCTTATTTTAAATCTAAATAAATTTAGATTTGTTGAAAATCCACATTTTAAGATAGAAGGTAATAAAGTAGTGGTCAGACTTATATTTCAAGGTTGTTTCATGTCAAAAATTGATTTAAGATATGCTTACCATTTAATTAATCAGACTAAAACCAACATTACCTCTACGAATGTGTGCACATATTTAGGGTTTACTTTAGACTCCAATAATTTGACAGTAACATTACCCAACAGCAAAAAATTGAAGATTCTAAAAATGCTTCAATATTTTTTGCGATTACCGGAATGTAAAATTAGGAAATTTGCAAAAAATTTTGGAACTCTTGTTTCCGCTTGCCCGGCTATAAAATTTGCTTTTTTACACATAAAATTATTTGAACGTCATAAATATTTAGCATTGATCTGAGAATGAAAAGGAACACCACACAAATTATTTAGAGCTTCTCGCATTACCTTTTGGCATAAAACGTTTTGCATCAGAACTATCAGATTGTAACATCTTGTGTCGCATAGATAATACTACAGCGATCTCTTGTATCAATAGAATGGACAGTGTCCGGTTCGAAAAATTAAATTCGATTACAAGGCAGATCTGGATGTGGTGTGAGCAAAGAAATACTTATTTATTTGTTATATATAAATTCTAAAGATAACCGCGAGGCAGATAAATCGTCTCGCCAGGTTAACAAAGAGACGGAGTGGAGTTTGTCAAAGGACTCTTTTAAAAAAATAGTAGATATATTTGGTAAACCTAATATTGATCTTTTTGCTAGCAGATTAAATAAAAAATGTCCTATTTTTATATCATGGAAACGGGATCCAGAAGCATCAAATATTGATGCTTTTACAGTAGATTAGGGCTCTCTTGATTTTTATGCATTCCTCCTTTTTCCTTAGTATTGAGAGTACTTCAGAAAATTATAGAAAACAAAGCAGTAGGAATAGTTGTTGTTCCCCTTTGGAACTCCCTACCATGGTTTCCAATTTTTCAGTCCTTATTAATAAGTGAGCCGTTGATTTTTAAACCTAAAACAGACTTTTACTTTCTTTTAACAGAATGCTTCACCCTCTGTGGAAAAACCTTTCCCTGGTGGCAGGGAGATTATCAGGAAAGCTCTGTTAAGGGGAGATGTGCCAAAGGACTCTTTAGATATATGTTTATGTTCAATAACTCCTTCCACATTAAAACAATATAATTTAGGACTTAGATTATGGTGGGAATTCTTTTCTAAGGTTAACACTAATCCATATGAAGTTACTGGGCCAAGTGTCTTAGAGTTTTTGACCCTTCACTTTAAAAAGGGGGCAGCTTATGGGTAGCTAAATACGTACAGATCGGCGATCGCTTATATAGCAGGCCCAGAACTAGGACAGGATTATAGGAAAGAGATTTTTTAAAGGTATTTTCACTTTAAGACGACCTTTACCGGGGTATGAAAATACCTGGGATCCAGGCATAGCTCTGAAGTATTTGCGAACTCTTGAAAATAATACCATTTCACTTGAAATTCTTACAAATAATTAGTCACCTTAATGGCCCTTGCAACTGGGTACAGAATAAAAACTTTAAGTCTTATTGACATTGATAATATAATAGAGCATGACGGTAAAATTGAAATTAAAATCTCTGATAGAACAAAAACAACAACTATTAATAAAACTAAACCCTTTCTTTTCTTACCATTTTTTGAGAAGGATCCAGATATTTGTGTAGCAAGAGCCCTTAAAATGCATCTGGAAAAGATAAAAGATTTAAGAGGATCATGCAGAGCCTTATTGCTGACTCATAAGAAACCCTTTCATAAGGCCACTCCACAAACCATTGGCAGATGGATCAAGTTTATTCTACAACAGAGTGGCCTGGATATAAGTCAATTTAAAGCACACAGCACACGCCACGCCGCAATATCTGCGGCAGCTAGAAAAGGAGTCAGTTTTGACACTATAAGATTGGCGGCAGGTTTGACGCAAAATTCTAAGACATTTGCAAAAATTTACAATAGCCCCTTAGTTTGTAATAAAGAATTTGCAAATACGATTTTAAAATATGTAAAAGAACCTGATTTATGGTAAGAACTATAATACTTGTAAGGATTTTTTAATATAATTTTAGTTTAAGTTTGGATAAAACCTAATACCTTAGGTTATTGGCATAGTGTTAACTAACTGCCTCAGGGCATTTTTAGATAGGAACTTTATAATTTACGCATAGCAATATGTTGTAAATTATTATAATAAAGTTGTTGCAACGACTTTAAACATCTACAAAATCATTTATTTATGAGATGAGGCCGAATATAATCTTAAGATCAAACGAACTTACCTGAAGTGATGTTCGATCTTGATTATATGAGGCCTCATCGAAATAAATAAGTCCCAACCCACCCTAACAATTTCGAAAAATACCCATATGTTGCAACAACAACTTTCAAATAGACTGGGATCGGATATGTGAGGAGAGAAGCAGGAGGCAGGGAAGTTTCAATTACGCTTTAAAATATTGTGGAAATAGCCATAGGCGGAGGTACTACAAAATCATTTATTTATTTCGATGAGGCCTCATATAATCAAGATCGAACATCACTTCAGGTAAGTTCGTTTGATCTTAAGATTATACACGTTCTGCGGTTTATCAGGTATGATTTGCCCTATATTGTGAATAGAAGAAGACGAATATTTAGCTCAAAATTCTTCAGACAAATCAATGAAGCTCTTACCTAGTCTGGAATTTCAATTGGTACTTTTTTGAAATACACATAGTTTCAAAAGTTATGCATCACCTCTCCTATTAACGATGTTTACTCTTTTATAAATCCGTATCTTTATCACATATTTAATGGGCCTTTTGTATAAAAAATATACCATTTTTGGTTTTTATTTTATTTGATTACCCATTTAATTGACCTGGTTTTGCCAAGGTGTAAACATTTGAAAAATTTATTCTGGTGAAATTTTTGAAAACGTGATTAAAAATGAATCGTACTTTAATTTCTGAGTTGGACCGTATAAGAATTACCGATTTAGTTGAAGAAGGCCATCCACAGTGGTTCGTGGAGGAAAGAGTGGGTGTTTCTCAGAGTGATGTCTCATGGATATGGAATAGGTTCCTGGAGACAAACTCGATACGGAATAGAACTCGGTCTAGTAGACCCAGAGTTACCAATGATCGACAGAATAGATATATCAGAATTTCCATCTGTAGAAATTCTTCTATATTTGTACCAGCCCTCCAAAAAGAATTCAGGCATGATACAGGAGTCAGAGTATCGTTGGCTACAATGAGAAGAATTTTTGACTCAATCGACCAATAAGAGTTCCTCAGATACAACCTAGACATGTTTTGAACCGCCTCCAGTAGGCTCAAGAACGCATACAGCTCCCACAACTATTTTGTAATTTTGCGCTTTTTTCAGACGAGACCAGAATCTGTTTAAATAGTGATAACCGGCGAATTCGTGTGCGGCTATTTGTGCAGCTCTTGTTGGCTCTGGTCACACACAAATTCGCCGGTTATCTCTATTTAAACAGATTCTGGTCTCGTCTGAAAAAGCGCAAAATTCCAAAATTGTTGGGGGAGTTGTATGTGTTCTTGAGTCCACTGGAGGCGGTCCAAAACATGTCTAGGTTGTAGCTGAGGAACTCTTATTAGTCGACGACTCCTCAAAGGTGAGTCTAAAATGTTTGTTCTTATTGTAGCCAACGATGCTCTGACTCCTGTAGCATGCCTGAATTCTCTTTGGGGGGCTGGTACAGACATAGAAGAATTTCTACAGATGGAAACTCTGATATATCTATTCTGTCGATCATTGATAACTCGGGGTCTACCAGACCGAGTTCTATTTCGTATCGAGTTTGTCTCCAGGAACCTATTCCATATCCGTGAGATATTACTCTGAGAAACACCCACTCTTTCCTACACGAACCGCTGTGAATGGCCTTCTTCAACTAAATCGATAATTCTTGTACGGTCCAACTCAGAAATTAAAGTAAGATTCATTTTTAATCGCGTTTTCAAAAATTTCACCAAAATAAATTTTCCAAATGTTTACACCTTAGCAAAACCAGGTCAATTAAATGGTATTCAAATAAAATAAAAAACCAAAAAAGGTATATTTTTTATAAAAAAAGGCCCATTAAATATGTGATAAAGATACGGATTTATAAAAGCGTAAACATCGTGAATACGAGGGGTGATGCATAACTTTTGAAACTATGTGTATATACGCGAGAGTTTTGAATCCAACACTATAAACTAACCAAGTCGGCGTCCAGCTACACTCGATTGCAAGTGATTACTGATTACTAACTAGAGCTCGGGAAATATGCAAAATGCATATTAAGTGTATATTTGCATATTTTGGATAAATTTTGTAAGTGCATATGCATTTATTAAAATTGCACATTTTTAGACTTTTTTACATTTTTTTTTGCATAGATGCATTTTAAAGAGAAATGAGAAGTCTCAGATCTAAACAATAAATCTGAAAATTCTCGTGGAACCACTTTCTGGTAATATCCTTAATATCTGCCTTTTACAATTTATAAGGCGACGAATGAAGGAGACGAAGGGGACTCTACAATATGTAGTAACATTTTGTTAGTGAAAACATTTTGTTAAACAAATGAAATAGAGAATGTGGAAAAATCCCCTTACGAATAATTCACACATCCACCATTTCGGGCTGGGAAAAATTTTTTGAATAGAATCAAAGATCGAAACACCAGTTCTTAGAAATGTGTTTCGCCCTCTTCAACCTCTCTACGTACGAGTGGTCGTTAAACCAGTACCTGTGGATCTTTTGATCACTGAGTGTGTTTCAGAGATCTACATTTTTTGTTTTTTCAAAAACATTTTGTTATTGTTAAGTGATGCTGCGCCATATGACCAGAGGTGGACAACATTTAAAAATATTTTTTTCAAATTTGTTACTTGTCTAGAGCACGCGTCTGCTACAAATAGAGCAGCAGGATGCTACAATCTGTAAGGATGGAATTTACAATGGTCAATACCCTTGTATAAAATATAAAAACATATTTTTAAAAGCCTTTCTGCGCGTATAGGTGTATAAAGATCGTTTACCTAATGTGCCTTTACCACCTGAACTTGTGATAAGTAGATGGAGAACATGGTTAAATTATGTAAATTTCTTAACCGATAATTTTGAGGGAATAAGAGACGTCATTTGTAGTTTCGACGTAGACGCAATTGACGTGCTATGAAAAATGTGTGGATATTTAAAAAAACCGTTATGAAAAAGTAATTTGACAGATATAGTATTCAAACACATAAAAGTATTGAAATTATCAATTATTTAAATGAAATAATAATTAAACACCTTGGTGAAACCAACAAAGTGTATCAAAAATCTGCACGGTGTTAAAGAAAAATGAGGGATGATAGAGGATAAGAAGATAATTTAATTTTATAGTTAGAACCCTTAATTAAACAATATTTTAGTTTGCTTCTTTAACTTCATGTGAAGTAGAAAGAAGTATTTTCGTGTATGCTTAAACAATTACAATCAGACATACCTACGACTGTTTTTCTGTAGAAAATTTTGAAAAACGTTTCAAAATGTATAGTTTTAATAATAATTGTAATAATACAAATAATGACAGATGCCGATATGGATGTCAAGCCCAAGAAACCATCCAACATCTTACAGGGGGCTGCCAGGCATTTACTGCAACTGAATACAAGGAACGGCATGACGCAGTGGGAAAAATCCTTCATCAAGAGATAGCGATCAGTCTGGGACTTCTCCAAACGGACCATCTCCCATATTATCAATACGTCCCTGAGAGTATGCTTGAGGATGGCAACTACAAGCTATACTGGGACCGCACTGTGCTCACAGACCAAACAGTGGCACATAATAGACCAGATCTCGTACTAGTTAATAAATTAACAAGACAAACAACACTAATTGATGTGGCGATACCTAACAACAATAATCTACGTAGTAAATTTACTGAAAAGATCGCCAAGTACAGAGATCTGGAAATTCAAATACGAAGGCAATGGAGAATGCAAAGTACCCAGACGATACCGATTATTATGTCTACTACTGGAGTCATTCCAAAGACCCTCCTCGAAAGCATAAAAAAGCTGGGTCTGAATGAACATCTTTATAAGACCATGCAGAAAGCTGTACTACTCGCGACGGCCAGAAGTGTACGAATTTTTTTGGGAGATACACCTGCATTCCAAGTCACCTAGGGCTCGATAACACGGAAAGAGTCCCACTAGAGCTCAATCCTTTTGATACCGTAGGTATCTGGGATGGGTCAATTTTCCCCTTAGAGAGAGTGTGAGCCGTATGACTAAATTTGGAAAATTAATGATGATAAATATAAAGAATAAGAAATGAATATAACGATGTATGTTATAGAAATTTCAATAAATATTTTTTTGACTTTAGCATAAAAAAATTTTTTTTAGCAAATACCTCGACAGTCCATTGGCATCAAATAAATAATTAAATACCTTCAAAACAAGGATTACTGTGTTTTTTATTTATATGCAATAAATGCATAAAAGCATATTTAAGTGCATATTTCAACTGTTTTTTGTGCATATTTGCATGCATATTTTAGGGTTTTTAAGTGCATATTTCCCGAGCTCTACTGATTACATTTAAATTATCACTGCTTCTTCTATCAGAGATCAGGAAAAATTCCTTCGAAGTTTCTACTAGGTAGTTTAAATCACCTTTTAAAAGTTTTCTATCCGGGATTTCCTGGGTACAAGTTTTCGGTGGGAAAATACATCTTTTGAATGCATTATAACCAGGATTTCTTGGGAATTTGCTCAGAACATTACTTGGTAGGTTTGACGAAAGTTTTTTTGCTACCAGTGACGTAGCAACACTTGAATACTGTGAATTATATAATCAATATCAATAGCAATATGAAAAAAAGATGACTAGTCGCACGTAAAACTGTAGCCCAACAATTTGAGAAATACAGAATCTTCTTCTCCTTTAGCCTGTTTGCATTCACTCCTGGAAAAGGCCTCCCTATTTGTTCTCCATTCTTCTCTGTTTTGTACTGTTTGGTGCCAGTTTCCCCCCATTTCTGCTTTGATGTCGTCTACCCATCGTTTTTGTGGTCTTCCTCTTTTATGTGCTCACGTGGTCTCTAATGTATAATATTTCTCGTTTACCTTTCATTTTGACGTGGCACGTGTCCTACCCAGCTCCATTTCATTTGCGCAATACTTTCAATTATATCTTCCACTTTCGTTCTGCTTCGCACCTCCTCATTTCGTATATGTTCTCTAAGAGATACTCCTCATAAAGAATTTTATTTAATATCCTCTTAAGGCCTTGTAGGCCTAGAGCTTAACAATTTTACAATTACAACTTTACAATTTTACATAAAATGTCAGGCCATGGAGTTGGGGTGTTTACATTGTAAAATGGCGTGCACCCTATCCTCCGTGCTATGGCATGCTGGACGAGCCATACAGCCTGTAGTCAACACCCCGAAGTATGAGCGGGAATACAAAGTGAATTATTACTCATACGCTTATGAAACCTACCTGGCGGATCATAAGGGCCTTCACATTTTACTCTTTTTTAACTAGTCTTGAGTGAAATGTCTTTAATCCTTTCTATCGGCCTCTCTTGGCTACCTCTTCTTCTTCCTAACCCGAATGGCTATTAGGTTTCCGAGGGCAGACTATATTTCTTTCTACTACATACCTGCTCTTCACCGAATGATTGCCGGTATAAGCAATCCCCCACTTACTGACCAACGGCTTCGGGCGGATGAGTTGGTAAATGACAGGGCACTATTTTGTCCTGAGACTGAGAAATCGGTCTCGAAGGCGGATGAACTCTACAGAAGGGTCAACGGTATAAGAATGCAGAAGACAACGGGAAACCACTACACTAAAAACTCGTGAAGTATCCCTAGAAATCGTCATGGCTTACAGAAATGACAATCAACAACCTACTAATCATGGTTTTCGGATGCCAAGATTCGGTAGGGGGAGAAACAACAGTAACGACAGGGCTTCCCAGGCCGTTAGTCAGCGAAATCCCTGTTCAACTAAATATATACAATTCCACCTACAAAATCGCTACATGGAATGTAAGAAGTATGTATGAACCTAAGAAATTGAGGAATATACAGCAAGAGATGATGCGACTAGATATCGATATATTAGGAATAAGCGATAAAAGATGGGTCAGCTCTGGCGAAGTCAATACAGACAATGGACGAATCTATTACTCTGGAAGCAGCGACATCCAACACAGATATGGAGTTGCTATGATCATCGGTGAAAAAGTAACGAGATCAGTAACAGGCTTCGTTCCAATGTCCGAAAGAATTATAATGTTGCAGTTATTGACAACCCATGGAAAAATGAACCTTACCCAGATTTATGCGCCAACTGCTGACAAAAATGAAGAAGAAATAGAAAACTTTTATAGCGAACTTCAAAAAACATTACATCTCACAGCATCTAGAGACATATCAGTGATCATGGGTGATTTCAATGCAAAAAATTTGCGAAGGAAAATGCTACCCTAATGTAGGACACTATGGGGTCCTACATAGCTTGGCAAACGAAACGACAGAGGGGATCGCCTAATTGAATTATCAAAACTCAATTCAGGCAGTAAAGACATATCCAGGAGCGGATGTATCTTCTGATCACAGTCTTCTTATTGCTAGGTTTCAACTTCAACTAAAAAAGACGCAAAAAAGTCGCAACAACAATAAACTTAACATACAGAAACTAAAGTCAGAAGAAACAAAAGAAAATCTGAAACACCATCTATCTATATTAGAGCCAAGTAAGAAAAGTAGTTACAACAACCAAATGTAAGAAAGAAGAATGGATGACGCAGGAAATTCTAGAGTTGATGAATGAAAGAAGAAAAAACAAAACCATCAATAAGACCCGCTATAAACAGCTTCAAAACCAAATAAGAAGAAAAATTAGGGAGGCTAAAGAAACCCACTTCTCTGAAAAATGTAAAGAAATAGAAGAATTGCAAAACAGATATGACAACTTCAACTTCTTCTTCTTCTTAACGTGCCCTATCAAGTCTCCTTGACGTTGGCGATTAACATGGCGAAACTGTCTCTGTCTCGAGCTATTATAAATAGTTGTTCTGCTTTCTTTATTCCTGTCCACTCCAGGATATTCTTCAACCAAGAGGCTTGCTTTCTACCAATTCCTCTGCGTCCTTCGATTTTACCCATCATAATAAGTTGAAGAATATTATACCGCTCTCCCCTTACTACGTGTCCAAAATAGTCCATCTTTCTATATTTGATGTTATTAATCAGCTCGCGGGCAGCATTTGCTCTCTTAAGGACTGCCACATTTGTCAGCATAGCCGTCCATGTTATTTTTTGTGTACGTCTGTGTAGCCACATTTCAAAGTCCTCCAAACGATTAATGGTGGATATTTTTAATGTCCACGCTTCGACACCATACAAGAGGACTGACCAAATGTAACATTTAATCATGCGCTTTTGAAGTTGAAGTTGCAAGTTATCATGACAGAGGAATGACCTCATTTTTAAAAATGTCGTGCGGGCTATCTCGATTCTACATTTTATCTCTTTATCCGGATCTAGTTGTTCAGTAATATGGCAACCAAAATATTTAAAACTGGGTACTCTTTGAATTATATGACCATCAACAAATAACATACCACCTTCAACTTCAACCTACATAAAAAAGTCAAAGAAATAGCCGGAAGAGGAAATAGAAGAACCTCAAATATATTGCTCGACAAAAATGGAAATATTATAATGGAGATATAACGAAAACTACGACGATGGAAAGAGTACATCTAGGAACTATTTCATGACCAGAGAGAAGCTAGTACATCCGTAAATAGCCAAACCGGAGATGTGGGCCCAGAGATAACTAAATCAGAGGTTAGTCAGGCAATAGACTCTATGAAAACCTTTTACAAAAATGGAGGGCATTCAAAATGGCGACGATACATAATGTTACTAATAGCACGATAACTTTTAAACGAAAAGTCCGATTTCAACCAAATTTAGTATATTGGTTCTTTTTTTGATTTATCGAGCTCTTGAACCGGAAGAATCGGTTTAAGAGAAGTTGTGTTTTTCCTGATTTTTTTGTAAAAATATGTTGTTTATTTTTTCAATTCTTCACCCTGTATATACTAATTTTTCAAAACAGTAATACCGGCGTTGAAAAACATTTTTTAGAAAATATTTTGAACACTTTAGTTATATTGATTACCATTTAATAAATGCATAACGTATCTTCACATGTAGGTATGGTATGTTAAACAGTAAATGGTTAAGTTCAATTAGTTACCACTATAAACAGCCCGGATTAACCGATAATAGTATAAAAGGCCCGGTTTCAGGTAAAATTTATTTTAGGCTTTATGATGGGAGTACCGTCTAGTCAGTGTTAATTGCAAAAGACCAACTCTGTCTACCTCGGTGGCTTATCGCTCCGGGTGGATCTTAACAATGGGCCAGGTCAGATAAATTTAATAATATTTACGACCGCACTAATTTAATTCAAACCATTTATTGTTGAACAAACCATACCTATGTATGTGCGGCAGATTTGTGCAAATAATAATATAAGAATAATTGTGCATTTATTGGTTGAAGCATATAATTTGGTCCACACATACTACACATACAAAGATTCAAATTTAGATATGAGGACATCCCAGATTTTGTCTTCTACAAAAATGACGGGCATTCAAGACGAATCTGCCACCCATAGGTACATGTGAATATACGTTATGCATTTATTAAATGATAATTTACATAACTTTACAATTCAAAATATTTCCTAAAAAAATTTCTACACTCTTTTCAATGCCAGTATTACCTTTTTGAAAAATTTATATATACGGGGTGAAAGAATTGAAAAAGAAACAACATATTTTTACATAAAAAACAGCAAAAACACAACTTCTGGCAAACCGATTCTTCCGGTTCAAGACCTCGATCCTTATCAAAAAAAGAACCTATATACCAAATTTGGTTGAAATATGACGTCTCGTTCAAATGTTATCGTGCTATTAGTCACATATGTATAGTCGCCATTTTGAATGCCCGCCATTTTTGTAAAAGGAACAAAAACTGAGATGGCATCATCCCTAAATTTAAACCTTTATATGTGTAGTATATGTGGTTTAACTGATATGCTTCTACCATTAAATGCAAAATAATTCTTATAATATTTGCACCAATCTGCCGCACATAGATACATATGAAGACACGTTATGCATTTATTAAATGGTAATTAACATAGCTAAAAAGTTCAAAATATTTCCTAAAACATATTCTTACGCTTTTTTCAATGGCGGTATTAACTTTTTGAAAAATTAATACCTACAGGGTGAAAGAATTGAAAAAAAAAACAACATATTTTTACATAAAAACCAGAAAAACACAACTTCTGGTAAACCGATTCTTCCGGTTTAAGACCTTAACCTTATACATCAAAAAAGGAACCTATATACCAAATTTGGTTGAAATCTGACGTCTCCTTCAAAAGTTATCGTGCAATTAGTCACATATGTATAGTCGCCATTTTGAATACCCGCCATTTTTGTAAAATGCAAAATCTGAGATGGCCTCATATCTAAATTTGAACGACGAAGACGAAGTAGTTTTCAATCCTAATAGTAAATTATTAATATTATTATTAATGGTATACATTTTTATTCTAAATTTGAACCTTTATATATATAGTATATGTGATCCAAATTATATATTTCTATCATTAAATGCACAATTGTTTCACATATCGGCTGCACTATATTTTTCCTGCACTTCAATTCGGTTATATTTTTTTATAATTTTTATAAGTGAAGTACTGTTGTTTATCATAAATATGGTTATCCAACAATTAAACAATCACTTGTGATTAAACAATATTTGTGATTATTAATGCTTACTGAAAGTGTGTTTAATGGATCAAGGTCTCAGAAACGTGTTATTGCTAAGTATAGCATTTCTCTTATTATTTACTGGAATACAAACGATGAGTAATATTCAAAAAATTATTGTGGATAGTATAAAGAAAGACAAATCGTCTTACAAAGAGAGTGGCTATTACAGTCAAGCTATCAACAATGCAGCTTATGCTGTTTTTGCCTGGGCAGTACCATCAGTTATCAATGCTTGTGGATTAAAACTATCCATGTGCTTAGGTGTTCTTATAAATATTTTATTTATCTTTCAATTTTTACTAGAAGAAGTTTGGATTTTATACACGTTCTGCGGTTTAGCAGGTATGGGTTGCGCTATATTGTGGATAGGAGAAGGTGATTATTTGGCTCAAAATTCTTCGGACAAAACAATCAACAGAAACACTGCAATATTCTCAACAATAGTTAATTCAAGTATGATAGTTGGAAATATAATTGTTTTGTGTAGTTTCAGTGGAAAAGAAAAAATAAATCGAAACACGCGTATATTGCTTTTAACAATTCTGGCAGGTGCATGTGCAGTCGGATTAGTGATAATGTTATTTCTTCCTAAACATAAGCCAAAAGAAAAAGATAGTAAAGACAGTGGAGTTATCGGACCAGTAGATTCTATTCTGAACGCATTGAAGTTATTTTGTACAAGAAACATGTTGTTATTAAGTTGTTTGTTTTTATATGGAGGGCTGGAATACGCTTTCTTCAATGGAATTTATTCATCTGCAATTGGATTTACAAAGGTACTGGATAATCGTAAGCAATTAGTTGGCATGTCAGGAGTTTTTGTAGGAATTGGAGAAATATTTGCTGGAGGTGTAATTAGTATTTTTGGTAAACAAGTTGCCGACTTGGGTAGACGGGTCTTAGTAGTTGTAGCGTTCTTCATACATAGCATGAGCTTCATATTAATTTTCATAAACCTTCCAAACGATTCTCCATTTGGGGATACTGACCAAGCTGCAATTATTGAAAGTAGTAGTGTACTTGCAATGTTTTGTTCCTTTCTTTTAGGCCTCGGTGACTGTATATATGTCAACGTTATAGTTAGCTTACTGGGGACGGTTTATTCTGAAAATACTTTCTCAGGTTTTGCAATTTATCAATTTTTTATAGGTGTGGGAATTGTGATTAGTTTCATTAGTGCTACATTTATAGGACTTTATTATCAACTCTTAATACTGTTTGTATTATGTGTAGTTAGTGCAGCATGTCTTTTAATAGTTGATGCTTCTTGTAAACAGAAGGTTTTGAAGTAATAATTATTTGAAATTAATCTTTCAAATACTGTCGCCTTTCTTTTTCTTTTTGTAGTGCCTATTCGTTTAGGATGTTAGTGACCATCATGGAAATATGTAATTTGCATACTACTGCTCCGAAAATATTTGTGGTTGGTGTGTTGTACCACCTACGTAGATTTGTCAGACAGGAAATCTCTCGCGTTACTGGTCCTCATTTTCTTTCTACCTTTCTCTGTAAAATTAGTTGCAGCAATTCGTATTTTTCACTGTTCCTCATGACGTGACCGAGGTATTTGATTTGGCTGTTTTTAATGTGGTTAACAGCTTTTTCCTTTTTTTATTCCTAATATGTTGTCCTGATTAGTAACGTGGTCGGTATAAGATATCTTAAGAATTTGACGATAAAGCCACATTTCAAACGTCTCAAGTTTCATGAAGGTATCGTCTGTGAGAGTCCACCACTACACGCCTTACAGCATTATAGGAAACATATAACATCATAGTATTCCGATTTTTATGGGTATTGCTTAATCATCTAAATAACTGATCAATTTTTTGAAATGCAGTTTTTGCTTTCTCTATCCAAAATTTGACTTGTAAGGAATGGTCCCAAATTTCATTGACGTTCGTACCAAGGTAGGTATATTTAAAAATTGAAATAATTCCTTATTGGGTTGTGTTGATTTCTAATTGGCTAATATCTTCCTCAGGATACTTAATTGTAGGGATCCTTGGTACGAGCAGGGGTTTAGTTCCTTGAAGTGAAATTTTTAACATTGACCTTGTGTCAATTGAATTTAAAAATTTAACAAATTTAAGATATAAAATCTTTGTGAAGGGTTATTAGACCTTTCTATATCCCTAGTTTCAATTTCTATTAAGATATTTTCATTGGCGATGGTCTGATAAGGCCGAAAACGTTCTGAAAAATGTGTTAATCCATGTGGATAATTTAAATTTTAAATTAAATGTACCTATATACGATTATATAGGGTGTCCCAAAAGTAGTGGAACGGTCGAATATTTCGCGAACTAAACATCGGATCGAAAAACTGAAAAATATGTGTTTAATAATTTTCAAAAATCTATCCAATGACTTTAAACACCAGTCCCCACTACACCCCCTGGAGGTGGGGGGGGGGGTAACTTTAAAATCTTAAATAGAAACCCCCAGTTTTTCTTGCAAATTTGAATTCGTTATGTAAAAGTAGGCAACTTTTATTCAAGACATTTTTTCGAACTGTGGATAGATGGCGCTATAATTGGGAGAAACGATTTATCCTGATACCATAGGTAAAATTATAGAAACGGTCTAATATCTCGCGACATACACTTCCAAATGAAAAACCAAAAACAGATTTTTAATATTTTTCGAAAACCTATCGAATAACACCAAACATGACCCTCCAACCCACCCCCTAGAAGTGGGGTGGGGGGTAACTTTAAAATCTTAAATAGTAACCCGCACTTTTTATCGCAGATTCGGATTCGTCATAAAAAATTAAGCAACATTTACTGGAAACATTTTTTAAAATTTCTGATAGATGGCGCTAATAAATCGTATTTTTCCAATTAAAGCGCCATCTATTAACAATTCTAAAAAAAGTTTCAAATAAATGTTGATTAATTTTTCATGACGGATCCGATTCTGTAATAAAAAGTGGGGGTTGTTTAAGATTTTAAAGTTACCCCCCACCCCACCTCCAGGGGGTAGGTTGGAGGGTCACGTTTGGTGTTATTCAAAAGGTTTTCAAAAAATATTAAAAATCTGTATTTTAGTTTCTTATCTGGAAGTGTATTTCGTGAGATATTAGACCGTTTCTATAATTTACCTATGGTATCAGGATAAATCGTTTTTCCCAATTATAACGCCATCTATCCACAGTTCGAAAAAATGTCTTGAATAAAAGTTGCTTACTTTTACGTAACAAATTAAAATCTGCAAGAAAAACTGGGGGTTTCCATTTGAGATTTTAAAGTTACCCCCCACCCCACCTCCAGGGGGTGTAGTGGGGGTTGGTGTTTGGTGTCATTCGATAGATTTTTGAAGATGATTTAATACGTATTTTTCAGTTTTTCGATCCGATGTTTAGTTCGCGAAATATTCGACCGTTCCACTACTTTTGGGACACCTTGTATATTAGAAGTTGTTTACTTCATTTTAAGTATAGGAAAAATATTTTTTTACAAAAATTATATACTGAATGCTAAAAAGTTTCATCTGTGATTTAAATTATTTCTCATTTAGTTTGTTAAAAGGTGTAACAATTAAAATAAATTGAAATCTTTTGCTATTCTACATGATTAATGATAATTTATTTTATTAATACATATTTTGTTATGGTTCTTTTTATAATATTCATCGTTTTTTTATAATAAATGTACAATTATAACACTTTTTATTAAATATCAACCTATACTCCATTTCAAACGTTAGAATCAGTATGGTTGTATGTATATGTATAGCAAGCGGGATTGTAATTTTGTGAATTATTATAACTAAATCCTCCTTTAGAGTGCGGTCCTGAACTTAGTTGATTAATTGCACCTAAATTTAGTCTCAAAGTTTTTCATCGCTTTACTATAGTAAATCTTTAAATTAATTTATTATAAGAAACATAACCAGTAGTTTAGTTATTAGTGGTGATTTGATTGCCGTGTACTTTTATCAATATATTTACGGTTTCATCAAAATCTTATAGAATTTCAATACAGTCATACAGTTTTGTAAATTCAAAGGTGTTTAACAAAAACTTGTTTTTTGGCTTATCTTCGATAAGATAAATACTTTGTAATTAACAGAGTCGTACTGACCCAATTACAATATAATGAAACGAAATAAGAAAATTAAAATAAAAAGTATTTAACAATTTTATCCGATGGCCGGTACTTTTAACTACAGGGGTCCTCCAATTTTACCCGATCAACAAGCACCATCTTACTCTACAATTATTCAACTGAAAGCAGCTACATTTCCCTCGAAACAACAAGCCATTATTATCTCAGCAGTAGGCACAATAAAATTAGAAGACTACGTTGCAGCAATAGGATCACTAGTACAACACAAAAATGTAATCTTTTCATCACGAATTTCTAACGGCAGAGTCTGCATCTACATCTCCAGCACAGAAGTTGTTAACACTTTTTTAACAGACCACGGAGGTATACAAATAGGAGATAATGTTATCAGAACGAGAAGATTAGTCTCTTCTGCTAACAGGTTACTGTTGTCTAATGTCTGTCCGACTATTCCTCATCACATCCTCGAAAAATATCTTGCTGAGAAGGCCTTTCATCTTTTACCGATGTCTTTCTTAAGAGCGGGAATTCAAGACTCTTAATATAGTCACGTATTAAGCTTTCGTAGACAGGTGTACTATACCCCTGTCGACAATCTTGTTATTCCTGAATCAATTCTCATTGACTTACAGAATATTTCTACTACATTTTACAGAATCTTTCTTTCTTATGGACTCACTTGCTATCTCTGCCATCAATCCGGTCATATCGCCTTAACATGTACCAATACGGGCATCCAGCCAAACCCGTCCATACCTACATCCCAAACTGACCAAGACTCTATTCCTTCCTGTAATGCAACAGCTGAATACAAAAATCACTCTTTTCAGAATCAAACAGAAAACACTGGTAAAGTAATGGATTCCCAAGAACTCCATACAGAAATTAATATACCGAAACGTTTTCATTCTGAAATATCGACTCCACTTAATACACCACCGTTAGAAAACACAGAAATAGATTTTACAAAACCTAAAGCAAAGTCAACAAAAAAGTCAAGAGTCACTAAATCTGATACAAAAATTGAAAAAACAGTTTCTACCGAATCACTTGTCTAGCCTGCAAAGGAATTTATTGATGAAGCTTTAACCCAGTTTGAATTAAACTATGCAGAGATAGTCAGTTTTCTGAATCATGCACATGGTTCCCCCAATCCATTAAATATCGCACAAGAATACACGAAAAATATACCAGGACTATTAGCAATGCTAACAGAAATCTACCCCAAACTCGAAGATAGACGCATTCAATCTAGAATTATACGAATAAAGAAGAAAATAAGTCGTCAAATAAATCTAGACCAAATTGAAACTGATAACTCCGAAGATACAGATGTTTCCCAAGAAAACCCCAATTAAAAAAAATCAATGAAATAAATATTATCCAACAGTAAATGGATATTATTCAGCGGAATATACAAGGATTATTTACTTACATCGAAAGACTTATCTTATGGGGAGACGGGAATTAACGACTAAAAAACAATGTTTCAGAATGAAATGAGTCCAAATGACTTATCAAGAAATGATAGAATAAGGTTTGAACTTAAATTTAGGTACTTCGTAATTTCAAAAATGATATTTTATACTTATATTGTTGAGCATTGAAAATCGTCATCTTTCGTTCTTTTTTCAGTTTTAAATTGTTTATAACTAGAAAACGATCAATTTTAGAGAAAAATTACAGAAGGCCTTTTTTGTTTAGAATCACCTATAACATCTGAAATAATATCTGCCCAGGTCAATTTTTTTTATTTATAAAAAAATGTCATTTTTTACTAATTAATTAATTATAGTTAGAACAAGATTAGATAGGGCAACCCATGTTTTTTGTAATTATTGTTAACGTGCTCAATTACATGTCCAATAATTTTTATCCATTAAACAGATCGGTGCAAATCGACCTTATATCGTATCTTAGACTATAAAGTTATATATAATTCAGTTCTTAGCCATTTTTTCCGTACAATCAGTTCTAGTTTGCTTTATTTTAGATACGTAATTTTTTAAAATTTTAAAGAGTGTATCCTAAATCTGAATAATTTATTCTCAGATTCTCATTTCGCTCAAAATTTGGAAGGGAACAAAATCACCTTGCAGACATTTGTCATCGATTTGGTAAATATACTCGTAAATGTTCTGATTAGAATTATCAAGGGGAACGCAAATTTATTTTTAAACCTATTTACTGTCTTTCTAGCGCGTTCGAATTATAATGCTTGGAAGAACATGTGATTTAAAATTTCATTTTGATTATTTAATTGTTTAGTTTTATTTAAACTTCGGAATTTTTAGTTTACTTTAGTTTAGGTGTAGTTTAAAACAAACTGATCGTCAAAAGTTAGGGATATAGAAAATTCTGCTGATTTTCATAGTTGATTTTTTCGCGAACAGACGGATTCCGCTATTTTTTTTTTTATTTTAACCTTTTGTTTAGTATTTACACAGTTGTGCAAAGGTTTACTCAAACTTATTTTTTGTACTTATACCGGGTGGAAGAAAAAAATATGTTTTTCTTGTGTTAAGTTTGAGACACCCAGTAGGGAGAACGAGGTAAAAATGTGAGCATACATCAGAATAATATTGCAGTCTTATGTGTTTTGAACATACTGTTGTTTGGATGTCCCTGATATATTTAGAAACAAAAAAATAGACGGTTTTGTAATTTAACATGCGTTTTAACCGAAACAAAATTTGAGACACCTTGTAGGGAGAAAAAGGCACAAAGGTGAGTATACCCCGATATTATATTTTTGTAAATATGTAGTCTCATATTTTTTTAATATTGTATTTTTTTAATTTCTCTGATATCTTTAATAACAAAGAAACTAGACGGTATTACTCTTTAATATGTTTTTCTATGTTTCACATGTGTGATGTGACGCATGTCGTCAATTAAAACACATATTAAAGAATAATATCGTCTAGTTTCTTTGTTATTAAAGATATCAGAGAAATTAAAAAAATAAAATATTTACAAAATGTGAGACTACAACAAAATATCGAGGTATACTCACCTTTGTGCCTTTTTCTCCCTACAATGTGTCTCAAACTTTTGTTTCGGTTAAAACACATGTTAAATTACAAAACCGTCTATTTTTTTATTTCTAAAGATGTCAGTGACATTCAAAAAACAAAATGTTCACAAAACATAAGACTAAAATACGATTTCGATATATACTCACATTTGTACCTCGTCCTCCCTAAAGGGCGTCTCAAACTTAACATAAGAAAAATATTTTTTTTCTTCCACCCGGTATAAGTACAAAAAAAAAAGTTTGAGTAAACCTTTGCATAACTGTGTAAATACTAAAGAAAAGTCTAAAATAATAAAAAAAAAATTAGCGAAATCCGTTAATCTGTTCACGACAAAAACCTACTATAAAAATTTAGCAGAATTTTATATATCCCTAACTTTTGACGATCAGTTTAACGACATAACGACAGAGTTTGATAAATTGACCTAACAGATAAAATAAGAGATTATAAACAGATATAATAAGTTCCTCCTGAACATAATTGAACCTCTAGCACACAACACAACAACATTCATTAAAAACTCACAAAAAATCTTGCAAACACTAGCAAAAATAAATTATAATTATAACAATATGCTAGTGAGTTTTGATATCAAAAGATTTTTTAGCAATGTACCATTCGAAAGAAACGCTAATAATAATAGTAATAGATAAACTATTATTCATGGAGGATTTCCAACGAAACATTGTACAAAATCAATACAAACAACCCACCATATGGTGGAGATATGTAGAATATTTGTTTTCCATTTGGCCTCGCGGACCAAAAGCATTTGATAATTTCCTGACTGAAAACAACAATCAAGAAGAATCAATCCAGTTTCCAATCCAATCAACAATCATGTTTACCATCGAAAAAGAGGAAAACAGGAAAACAATTTATTTCGTTTCCTGGATGTGCTCATTACCAAAGAAGTTACAGCGGATGCAACCAAAGTGTAGAGAAAGTCAACCCACACCAACAGGTATTTATATTTCCACTCAAACTTCAATGTAAATATCAAAAAAGAAATCATCAATTCATTATACGAGAGAGCCCAAAATACCTTGTTTAACCAAAAGGCATTTCAAGAGAAAAAGAATTTGCTAACTAAGTTCTTAACAAAAAAGACTATCCAGTGTCAAATACGAGATTTAAAAATATAGAAAAAAAAAACAACGAAACAACACACCTCAAATGCTTTAACTAATTATACAAAAGCGAGTATTCGTTCTGTGTGAAAGTTGAATGAGTAGGTAATAAGCAATTTTGATTTAGAAATGGTATAGAAACTCTTGAACCACTATTTTGTATGAGAGTTCTTATAATAAGTTTTTTTGTTCCGAAAAATCGTTTATGTGTATTTCATCGACGACGAGAAGGCATTCGACCTAGTACAACAGGATACACGATTGTCTGTGAGTAGAATAATTATTGTTGGAAAGAGAAATATAGATCAATATTTGTGTTCTCTTAATGGAGAGGTGATATAAGGTGTAAAGCATTTTAAATATCTTGGTAGCTAGTTAAATACTAATATATATCAAGATTTGCTTCCTCGGAATGGAGATAATTTAGAAGATGTAAATAATTTTAAATATCTTGGCAGCTGGTTAAATGTAAATGGTGACACTAATAAAGAGGTATCAACAAGATTCAAAGTATCCCTTATAGCTTTTACGGCTGCCAACGTACATTTGTATGCCAACGGACAAATAATAGAGCAGGTAACGTCCATAAAATATTTGGGAGCAAATGTCAATTGCCAGTGTAATTAAAAAAAAAAGAAATCCTATCAAGAATTGAACAAGCGAAGAAAACACTCATGAACACGAAAACATTTTTTATAAGATCAGACCTTGGTCTGGAGCTCAGAATTCGAATGATCAGCTGTTATGTGCTTTCTGTCTTGCGATATGGCTGTGGAATTTGGACAATGGCCTCTGAAACAGAAAAGAGAATAGGTGCCTTTGAGATGTATAATATACAGTGAGGACGCTTGAGTGGGAATAAATCCATTATCTCGAGAATGGGTAAATTTATAAAAAAATTCTGAGGCAGTTCGATTTTTATTTTTAAATTATGAATTTTTGGCATATATGTCATACTAGTGACGTCATCCATACGGGCGTGATGACGTAATCGATGATTTTTTTAAATGAGAGTAGGGGTCGTGTGATAGCTAATTTGAAAGGTTATCAAATTTTCCATTCAATAATATAAACAATAACATAATTATTTATACAGGGTGGCCAAAAAATATTTTTTTTTTGATTAAATTAATTGACACAACAAGAAGAATGTAAGCAATTTATTTATTTCAAAATACATTTTACTGCTGTCAGAAAACAGATAAAAACGTTTATTTCACAAATAAACGTTGCTTTTCGCTTAAATTCAATGTTCAAACTGCTAAGAACGAAGTGGGTTGCAGATTTAACATTGAGTTTAAGCGAAAACAATATTTTTGTAAAATAAACATTTCCTTCTGTTTTCTGACAGCACTAAAATGTATTTTGAATTAAACAAATTACATAATATATTCTTCTTTTTGTCTAAATTAATTTAATTAAAATAATTTTTTTGGACCCCCTGTTATGTTAACGTGTATATTACTGAATAGAGAATTAAATAACCTTTCAAATGAGCTATCACATGACCCCCGCCCTCATTTAAAAAAATTATCGATTACGTCATCACGCTCAGATGGATGACGTAACTAGTATTATATATATGCCAAAAAGTCATAATTTAAAAATTAAAATCGACCTGTCTCATTATTTTTCCCAATTCGCTCATTCTCGAGATAATGAATTTATACCAACTCAAACGTCCTCACTGTATACAGACGGATGGTGAGAATTACATGGGTACAAAAAGTTTCTAACAATGAGGTACTTCGGCGCATAAACAAACAAAAAGAATTACTAAGAATAATCCAAGATATAAAAATGCAATACCTGGTCCATAGAGGGGATAGATATTATGTACTTTAAATCGTATTAGAAGGTAAAGAGCAGAGCAGAAGATCAGTAGGAAGACGCCAGAACTGGTGGCTGAAGGATCTAAGAAGATGGTTTAACTGCTCATCCGCAGAAATTTTTTGTGCAGCAGTTTCCAAAGCTACAGTGTCCATTTGGATCGCCAACTGTCGAAAGGAGATGGCGCAATAAGAAGAAGAAACCAGTTTTATGTAGGCCACCTAACAAAAAGGTGCTGAAGCATATTCGCAAGAACGTCTTAAAATGTTATGTGTGGTCTATTCTATAGTACAACCACAATCGTTCTCACAACCACATTTATAATATATATGGTTGTGAGACATGGACAATAAAAACTACAACGCTAAACAAATTTGAGACATTGGAATTGGACGGAATATCGACGGATCCTAAGAATATCGTGGGTTTTGCATGATATGTTCAATGAAGATATTTATAAGATGATGACACCAGAAAGTCTTCTCGTAAACATCAAAGTGTAGAAAAACACAATGCTTCGGCCATATTATTAGAGGACCTAAATACCATCTACTTTGCTATATAATAAAGGAAAAGTTGAGGGAAAGAGATCGATTCGTCGAAAGAAACTTTCATGGCTGCACATTATTAGAAGAAATGAAAAAATATTAACAGGAAGTATACCATAAATGGCTAAATGACAGAGAAAACGAGAATAAAAAAAAAGTGAATATCGGCAAGCACGTGACAAATTCAAAACCGAAGTCATAAACGCTAAAAATCAAAAATGGGAAGACAAATGTCAGGAGTTGGACACATACATCAGAGGGAGAAAATATAGAGAAGCCAAGAGATTTATAAAGAAAGTAAGAACCAACAAAATGGAAGAAACCCAATAAAAATAAACCCAATAACAACAACGAAATGGAAAGAACATTACAAATCACTTTTGGTAGAAAACAGACCAGAATACAGGACCACATCACACAATATAGTCAAGGTCACAGGACAGCCAATTCATATAAACGAAGAACAGACCAAAAAAGCAACATCCTTATTAAAAAACGGCCGCGCCCCAAGGCCGGAAGGAATACCTACAGAACTACTTAAAAATGGTACTGATAAATTAGATAAAATAATAACAACATTAATGGACGGAATTTTAAATGGAGAACCGGCACCACAGACATGGAAAAAAGGTTGGATAACATCTATAAATAAGAAAGGTAATAAACAAGATCCAAATAACTACAGAGGTAGTACCGTAACTAGTACACTAAGTCGACTGTACGGAAGAATTCTAAAAGATCTAATATGTGAAGATTACCATCCCTACGAATCTGAGGAACAAAGCGGCTTTAGGACAGGTAGATCCACAATAGACAACATTTTTTCTATAACTCAAGTAATAGAAAAAAGGTTGTCAAGAGCCCAAGAGTTGCATTTACTCATGGTAGATCTAACGAGGGCATATGACACGGTCCCCATTAATAGACTATGGGAAGTACTAGAAAAGACCAACATAAATGTATCTATTATACAGGCACTCAAAGAACTATATAGAAACTCGACATCCAAAATGAAAAGCAGAAATATAATATCAAAAGGTTTCCTGGCCACTAAAGGCCTAAGGCAAGGATGCTGTATATCGCCAGTATTATTCAATATATATATGGATGAATACCTTAGACAATGAAAGAAGAAGTGCAATGGAATGGGACTACCGAGAGGAGATGCGATACTCTATATGCTGCACTATGCAGATGACCAAATTGTAATTTCACAGAACAAGGAAGATCTGGAATATATGGCAAGGAAACTAATAGAGGAATATAGAAAATGGGGCCTGGAGGTGAATACCAAAATAACACAATATCTATGCGTAGGACGGGAAGAAACGGAGAACCTGAAACTGGAACAGTAGACAAGTAAGACAGGTAAGACGACTGGACGAAAGGAGAATCCCAAAAAAGTGTTAGAATGGACCCCACAGAAAAACGAAAACGAGGAAGACCAGCAACTACATGGATAAAGGTCATCTCCAAGGCGATGTCTGAAAGAAAACTAAGAGAGGAAAACTGCCACAATAGAAAGGAGTGGCGATTAGGAACGTAAAGGCGTAGAACGCTATAAAACCGATATAATATATATATATATATACATTATTAAAAAATGGTGTGGTTCCAAGTAAAGAATTATTTCGCACAACAGACGATAAAGAAAGGTTTCAAAAAATTCTAAACATGATGACGGCCAACCTCTGAATACGGACACAGCAGCTAAAGACGAAGAAGAAAATCAACAGATAATAAATACTCAAACGATTATATTAATTTTAAATTTTAAGAAATAGAAAAACTTATTTTATAAACCTACATTCTATGTTTTTATGCATAAATCACTTTCAGTGCTAAAATTGCAGTTAGCGGAAACAATGCTGGTATGAAATCAGAAAACAAATATTATTCCATCAAGTACCCACTTGAAAGGCTTTTATGTTATTAACACAGTTCAATTATAATTTTTTGCCATTAGTTCTTGTTATTGACAAAACCCTAACCAGTACATTTGCTGTATTTACCCAACTGGATAAATTGAAAATGGTAATTGCTATGCGTCAATTAAAGTGTTTTCAATTCAATTTTATCGTCAAAACTCCATACGCTCTTGTCAGTAAAATAGGTTAAACAGTTATGTTTCTGCAAGTCAAAACAGTTTCAGTGAAAATTTCTAATAGGTTTATTAATTAAGAGTTTCATTGAGATTAAAAAAACGTTGGTTAATAAGAGGATTCCAATAGTTTACATATTTTATAGCGTATTTAATTGCATCTTTGGTCAGGTTTGCATTGGAAGCAATTCCAATGACGCAACTGACGTTCTGCAATGTTAGTTAGTTATGTTTCTTAACGTCACATGGATCAGTTCTTATCATTTTGTGTTTGACTATGATTTTAAGTAATCTGACTTGTAAATGGCTTTCCTTGTTTACAATTTGCCAAATAAAATAAACGTGCTTACTTACTGGAACCTGAAACCTGGATTTCAGAGAAAAATGACCAAACAACAGAAATAAGGATCAGAATAGAAATAGCAAGAAATGCGTTTGTAAAAATGAAAACAATTCTTTGGAACAAAGACCTTATAAGGGAGTCCATATAGATTTTCACTTCGGAAAAAATTAAACAAGATGGAACTTTTTGTCATTTCATTAAGAAATGTTTAATAAACAACATATCAAAAATTTCTACTCGAGAAGTTGGTGCTTCATTTTTTAATAAACAAATGAACTACGAAGTTTGATGTTTTTTTAAATAACTCCGAAAATATAAATTTCAGAACAAAACTGACTTGACCGTTGAAAAATTCAGAAAATTTTACAAAAAAAAACCTTATATAAAGAATTTTCTAAAATTAAATCTGTATCTTCTATAATTTTTTATTTATAACGCTAAAGTCACCCTTCTCACAAACATTGGCGCACTGTAAACTAGCGTACGGCGAAGTGCACGGTTGAGTTATTTTAATGTAATTCTTTAACTAATGGATCAAATGAAATTTTACAAATTGAACCTAAAAGAAGAATAATTAAGCTATATTATGGTTATAATAAAAATAAATAAAATGTATGGGCATAAGTACGGTGGGGGCGGAAAATGAGCCTTACATGAATTTTGTTTAAAAATGATTTAAAAATGTGTAACTAATACAATTTTTCTTATAAAACCCTCAATTTTGCACAACTTACCTTTTAAGTATCGTACTAAATGATGTATTCGAAAAAAATTAAAAAAATTTAATTCAAATGATATGACGTCTTAAAAAATGTAATTTTGGAAATCTTCGTAATTTTATAGAATTACCACCATTTTAAGACGATATTGCTCAAGTTTGAACAGATCTATTACAGTTTTATAAATGATTTTTTAAATATTCGGATATAGTCTTTAAAACGCACTGAATTATTTTACTTTAAAAATGAAATGAACTATTTCTTCTTGAGAAAATTAAGAAAGATAACAAAAATGTAATAAAAAACCGAAAATTGCCAGCTAAAAAAATGTTTATATAAAATCTTTTTTCTGTAAAACTTACCTAAAATACATTTAATATTAACCTTCAACAATAATAAATGTTCAGCAAAAAATTTTTTTTAGCTCATACAGTATGTCTGCGTAACATGGAACCTATTGATAACTTTTTTATTATCAGTTTTACGAAAAAAAAGTTATTCTTTATAAAATACTCTGCATCGTATATAATCTAAGATGCAATCATCAAATATCACATTCAATAAATTTTATACGAGGTATGTCAAAAAATATGAATTTCACTCAAGAGTAAATTATCGTTAAATTTCACAATATCGAAAATTGTTATTAATTAAGAAAAGTTGTTTGGAATTAAAAAAATTGTTTGAGTGTTCAATTACATCCTTCTAATTAAAATATTGTGAATAATAAAGGCAGTTGACTCTTAAGAAAAATTAATATTTTTTGCATACCTCGTATAAAATTAAAAAGGTTTAATATCTGGTGGTTGTATCTTAGATTTTAGATCAGGGAGATCATTTTATGAAAAATAACTTTTTTTCGTAAAAGTTATAATAAAAGAGTTATCATAATTGTAATAAAATGATGATGAGTATCCGTTATTTGAGAAAAAATTGAAAAAAAATTTTCGATTAGAATAATATAATTGTATATTTAAACATAGTTTTTAATTTCAAACTTTTCATAATAACATTTTTTGATATTCTGAAATATAAAGTTACTTTACTCTTTAACGAAATTCATATTTTTGACATAACGCGTATAAAATTGATAAAATTTGATATCTGATGGTTGAGTTTTAGATTTTTGACTATCTAGAGCATTTTATGAAGAATAACTTTTTTTCGTAAAATTGATAATAAAAAAGTTTTTCCATGTGGTTCCGAGCTACGCAGACATACTGTATAAGATCTTCTGTATAAGAATTTTCAAATTGCAATGCCATATTGGGATTCAGTATAATCAAAAACAAAATAGAAACATATTTGATCTAAGTAAAATGATGGATTTAACGAAATTTTAAAATTATTAATACAAAACAATTATAATTGTTTAAACAATTAACAAACAATTAGCGGCCAAATCCGCGAGTAAAACTTTTTACTTTAACATAATATATTATTATAAACTAACAAAAAAAGTTTTAGAAAAATATAAACTTGTTTGAATTTTTCCGAAACAATGCATATTTTCGTTCTAATTGCACTCCCCTATTAAAATTAGAACTGAGAGTAAGAGCTTTGAGATGGTACGTGTTCTCGATACTTGAATATGGACTTGAAAGCTGAACACATAAAATATGCTCTGTTGAAGCAAGAACTTACATAAGTAAGCTACAGTCATTTGAAATGTGGTGTCACAGAGTGATGGTTAGAATAGAATGGACACAGAAGGAAACGAACATGGAAGCATCGCGAGAAACGGGAAAAAAGTACCAAAATAATGAACACAATAAAAATAAGAAAGTTAAAATATCTGTAACATTCTCCTAAGAAGGAGAGTGTCATTATTGAAGAATTTAAGGGCCTGATTTAAATGCAGTTCTATAGAACTCTTTAGAGCAGAGGTAGATTGAGTAAAGATAGTGATAATGATATCCAACCTAAGATTGGGAGAGGGCACTTAAAGAAGAAGACTTGCTTACTCCGTGGCGTAGCAACTCTTCGTGGGTTTCAGCCGCCTCGATAAAATGCTTCCACCACTTCTCTGTCTTGAGCTGCCTCCATCCAGTTCTCCACACCTATAATAGCTTTGAGGTCTCCTACTATATTATTATCTCGACACCGGAGTTGAGGACGTCAACGTTGTATTCTTCCAGTTAGGACTTTCTCCCATACCGGCCTCACTGTTCTTTCGTTACAATGTCTTCTGAGGTGTTGTACCCATTGGCGTTTTCTGGAGACTTTATTTCTTTTATTATGTTGGCGTCTGGGTGTAGTCCTTCCAGCTCTTTGTTAGTCCTTATTCTATATTGTCCTGTTTCTTCATCAAGCAAAGGCCTAAAAATCTTTCTTAGGATTTTTCTTTCCCAAACAGGTTGCATGTTCGTTTGCCTTTGTCTGTCTCCGATTGTCTTTGTTATCGTCTACGGTTCGCTCCCATACATCACTACGGGTCATATTACTGTTTTATATAGTTTTATCTTTGTACATACTGTTAATAGTACAAAAATAAACGATTGGTCATTCAATTTTAGTGTGCTGTAGGTCTGCAACCATTAATTCGTATGCGAATGCGAGTAGTATATAGAAACGCATGGTTTGCGTATCAAACTGTAAAAAAATGTTGTAGAAAATTTTAAGAGTGGAAGACAGAATATCAATGGTAAGCTCCGAGTTGCCAGCCTCAAGTTGCCAAAGTAGTGAACAAAAAATCTACAATAGCCCGATCAAAGAACAATTTGACCCCCAAAAAAATAAAGGAAGGACGAAAATTTGGGAATAGGTAGGTAGTTGAAATTGTCTTGTAACGAAAAAGCGATGGACTACCCCAGCTAATTGAAACAATATTCGAAAATATTACCTCAACTAACCAAGATAGCCATCGTTACACCCTTAGCTTAGCTCAGTCACTCAGGTGTGTGTTCGTCTTGTCCTAACCTCAGATATGAACTATGAAAATTGGAATGGAAGCAAACAAAACATAGTTTTTAACTAATCATGTTTATTGTTCATAAAGATATAATAAATAAAATGACTTAGTAAATTGCATTAACAAATGTATTTAAATTCTTGCCAAAAACTAACAATTCTGGATTATACTTATGGCTTTTGGTAGCTGATGGTATCTTCTTGATGTCGTATGGTATTGCTGCTGGTTCTGCAACGGGCTCTGGGGTTGTAGGTGTTGTATTCCACCAGGCCTACGGATGTTGGTCGTTGCAGTCTTGGTTATGTGGTTGCAGCCCTGATGACATGGTCCTCGTTGTTGTATCGCCGGCGATTTGAGGGTTGTTGAAACTCCCGGAGGGAGAAAAGTGGTTTCTTTCCAAAAAACTATAAAATAGAGACACATATCAATCATCAAGAAGAAAAACCAACGTGTGCCATCTGCCGTTCTAATCGTCAGAAAGAGTAGCAGACGACAAGAATAAATCAAATGAAATTTAGATGAGAATAGTTAAAATTCTGATTACTAAACGTGCATACATGTAAATTAAAAGATAATTATATTTGAAACTAAAATATCAGAACACATGGTCTGACATTGGAAGTTAGGTTAGATAAAAAACAATTAGAAAAACTGTTAGACGGAGAAATATAATCACTGTAAGAAATTATTAAAAAAACTATTTGTAGCTCACCCCAAGAGGAAGATGATTTGTTGAAATAGAAATGATTTATTTTTCGAATTACATGCCTTTTTAAGGATTAATTTTTCCCTTCCAGTGTATGTCAGGGAGTAGGGGGTCAAGTCGATGAAGTGACACTGTCATTGAAAACGACGTTTAAAATGACAACCAAGTACTATGAAGTAGCGGCATGTTCCGTATTGAAAATACAGATATTTGGAGAGTATGAATATACGAGGTATGTTCAGTATGATGATTTAAATGAAAGAGATATATTAAATAGAAGATAATAAAAGAGGGTAATAAAAGAGAGCGCCAACCGATTTTTAAAGGGGAAAATGGGTAAACCAATTAGAAGAAGATAATTATTAATGAAATATTAAAGGAAATAAGGTAAAATAATTATTTAAAAATAAAATATCAAATATGTGACGTTTGTAACGTTACACACTCCTCTCACCCATCAGAAAAATTTTGAACACACGTGAGAAATTTTTCTCACAGAAAACAGGAATGTTACACACTCCCTCCACTCATCAGAAAAATTTCGAAGACAGGTGAGAAATTTTTCTCAAAGAAAATAAGAAGACATAGTTCTAACTAGAAATAAATATATGCAGTAGTAATCGTTCAAAACAAATCAAAAATAAATACTCATAATAAAGTAATTATTAAGTCAATGTATATAGTTAATTTAAATTATTAATCATAAAAAATTTTAAAGTACCAAAATAATTTTCAGATGTTACTCTGGGGAAAATAAAAATATTACCCAATGAATTGTAGCATTCATCACACTATAAAATATTTATTATAAATAAATGACATCAGAGAATATCTATCTCTGGGTAAAAAAAATAAATGTACTTTAAAAAAGTATGAAATTAATTCAAAATTATAAAGACTTATCGTATAAAGTGTAAGTAATAATCAAATTTAATTAATAATCCAAAAGTAAGTAAGTAACTATAGTCAAATAATGTAGACATAATAAAAATGAATTGCATTGCAAATATTCTGGTATTTATATAAAATAAAAGGCATATAACCAAATTTAAGTAAATATAAGGGATATCACATCCTATATAAAATAAATAAATAGCTATTGGAGCTACTAACAACAACTGAATCTCGAACAAAATAACAAGTACTCGGATAACAAGTACCTAAAGTAAGGTAATAATATAATAATCAATATGATAAGGTGAGTAAAAGCATATAAGTAGATAAAGATAACATAAGTATAATATGATAAAAAGAAATGCAAGTGCAACTATAGATAAACCATTAAAAAAAATAAGTACCAACTATATGGAAAGCCAAATAAGACAAGGTTCTACACCAAAGGGTTTGAAAAAACTGCATAAAACCAGTCCTAAAAGACTTAACCAATAAGTTAATAAAGAGAGAGAGAGATAATGATACATAATGCAAATGCTACTTCCATCAAATGCATACCAGGGATCTACACTAAAGAACAAAATATATGTATAAAAATGCATAAATATGATTTGCAAAGATGGAAAATAACAAATGCTAGTAGCTAAACTACAATCATACTTCAAAGCGCCACAATTCTACACCAGATTTCTAAAAGTAGATATGCATAGAATTGTTTGAACTCCAAAAGAAAAAATTTATAAAAGACATCATCCTAAAAATAATATACAGCATTAAACTGTATATCAACAGTCATTAAGACCAAAAAAACGGAACTCAGACTCAATAGATCTGGCCCAACCCTATGGATAACTTATATGTACCCTAGGAAAAAAAACACTAGGTGTCTATGCAGCTATATATAAGCCATACACAACTTATAAGTGCCGGATGAGGCTTTCATGCTAATCTGTATCAAAAATCAGTACAACACCCAAAATAAAATAATAAAACAATAATATATAGATAAATAGGGCATTGTTAAATAAAAAGATGTTAAATATAATGTTTATCATAATTAATATAAGTGCAATAATGCAAAAAATTGAAAAATGTAAAATATCATGCTTTACGAACAAAAAATTTTGTTTGAGATCCAACACAAGAAGAAGAAGAAGAAGAAGAATGATTTAAATTAATATTCTGAATACGTAAAGAAGAAGAATAAGAATAAAATACCTTAATGAAAGAAAAGAACTTGAAAATTGTCCTAGTCTTTACTATACAAGTAAAGTAGTGTATACCATCCGAACAAAAAGTTCGACGGAAACAACAAAATTTTTGGTAGTTGTATAAAATTGGTAATAAATATATGAAAACAACTAGGAAATGTAAGAATAAGTAAAAAGTAATTGAAAATAAGTAATAAAACAAGATTTAAATGCACTTTAGAGTACACAGAAGTACCTATGAAAAGAACGCAGAAGAAATAGTACGTATAAAAAGTACAGAAAATATGACAATAAATGGAAAAATCCTCTTGGGTTTTGGAAAGTTACAATAAAATAAGAAAGTAATTAAAGAAGAACTACCAAAAAAAACTGGTTAAATTGAAAAAACAGAAAAAACACCATGTGGACATTACTATCAAGGTTCTAACATAAAAATTAGCCAAAAAAAGTAGGTAAAAAGTATCAAAATGTTAAAAATACCAATATTTGCAACTGTAAATGTATTTTAAATCAATTATGCTGAAATATATAATTAAATTATTGAAACTGGTAATACTTTTTGACCCATAACATGTGAAAATATATAAAAATTAGTCAAAAAGGTAGTCAAAAAGTACCAAAATAGATAATATATATAGATTTACTGCAAAAATTGAATATAAAAATGAAATATAAGAAAATAGTATTTATTAATGCTTGTTGTCTGCTACCAAACCACACACTCACAGCTCGATTCCTCGGATAAGACAAGTGCGTTGGTGCGCCAGTGTAACGAGTAAGCTCACACATGAGAAACGTTGCGGCGCCAGTGTAACGAGTAAGCGATGGACTACCCCAGCTAATTGAAACAATATTCGAAAATATTACCTCAACTAACCAAGATAGCCATCGTTACACCCTTAGCTTAGCTCAGTCACTCAGGTGTGTGTTCGTCTTGTCCTAACCTCAGATATGAACTATGAAAATTGGAATGGAAGCAAACAAAACATAGTTTTTAACTAATCATGTTTATTGTTCATAAAGATATAATAAATAAAATGACTTAGTAAATTGCATTAACAAATGTATTTAAATTCTTGCCAAAAACTAACAATTCTGGATTATACTTATGGCTTTTGGTAGCTGAAGGTATCTTCTTGATGTCGTATGGTATTGCTGCTGGTTCTGCAACGGGCTCTGGGGTTGTAGGTGTTGTATTCCACCAGGCCTACGGATGTTGGTCGTTGCAGTCTTGGTTATGTGGTTGCAGCCCTGATGACATGGTCCTCGTTGTTGTATCGCCGGCGATTTGAGGGTTGTTGAAACTCCCGGAGGGAGAAAAGTGGTTTCTTTCCAAAAAACTATAAAATAGAGACACATATCAATCATCAAGAAGAAAAACCAACGTGTGCCATCTGCCGTTCTAATCGTCAGAAAGAGTAGCAGATGACAAGAATAAATCAAATGAAATTTAGATGAGAATAGTTAAAATTCTGATTACTAAACGTGCATACATGTAAATTAAAAGATAATTATATTTGAAACTAAAATATCAGAACACATGGTCTGACATTGGAAGTTAGGTTAGATAAAAAACAATTAGAAAAACTGTTAGACGGAGAAATATAATCACTGTAAGAAATTATTAAAAAAACTATTTGTAGCTCACCCCAAGAGGAAGATGATTTGTTGAAATAGAAATGATTTATTTTTCGAATTACATGCCTTTTTAAGGATTAATTTTTCCCTTCCAGTGTATGTCAGGGAGTAGGGGGTCAAGTCGATGAAGTGACACTGTCATTGAAAACGACGTTTAAAATGACAACCAAGTACTATGAAGTAGCGGCATGTTCCGTATTGAAAATACAGATATTTGGAGAGTATGAATATACGAGGTATGTTCAGTATGATGATTTAAATGAAAGAGATATATTAAATAGAAGATAATAAAAGAGGGTAATAGAAGAGAGCGCCAACCGATTTTTAAAGGGGAAAATGGGTAAACCAATTAGAAGAAGATAATTATTAATGAAATATTAAAGGAAATAAGGTAAAATAATTATTTAAAAATAAAATATCAAAGATGTGACGTTTGTAACGTTACAGTCTCTTATTATATTAGAAAAAGTTTACAATTTTACATCCCCTCCATTTTACAAACATTGAGGGGAATAGCCCCCTCTCGAAGGTGAAAAAAAATACATTCGAAATAAGTCCAGAATTGGATAAAATGACTTATTCTAAGCAACTTTTGTTCTATAGAATTTTTTCATTAAGTCAATACTTTTCGAGTTATTTGCGAGTTAATATGTTCCTGTTTAACAAAATAAAACATGTTTTTGGACTGTTTTTCGGAGATAACTCAAAAAGTAAGTATTTTAGCGAAAAAAATATTCATAACAAAAATATAGCTAATAAAAAATTGAAAAAAATGGTGTATACTTGAGGTCTGTAGACCCAGTAGAAGCAGAGTTGCAGCTAATGAAATTAGGTTCCTCTTCGTCAAATTCCAAATCTAATATTTCAATGTGAAATAACCCAAAAACGGAGCACTTTTCGAAAAAAAATCATTTTAACTTTTTGTAAGTGTTTTATAAAGGTTTATTTTTGTTTCCTAGAAAAACTTATAACATTAAGAGTAAGTTAGTTACGCTCAAAATATTTTTGTTCCCTTTTATTTTTTGGTGAAAAAATCGCGAAAATCACCCCTTAATTAGTATCACAAATAAATTTTATCATTACCACTTCACAAGTTATTTTGTCTATGTATTATTTATACGATCTGTAAGTTTCATCGGTTCAAAGTGCTTCTTTTTGAAAAAGCTGTAGTTAAAATGGCTTGAACGAGTAACTAATCACGAATTTAGGCAAATTTTGAACAGTCATGGCGTAACCAATTTTTGTCTAAGAAGAAAACAAAAATTCAGAAATATTCACAAAAGCAAAACGTGCATTTTACTACTCTTTGAGAATTTTAGTATTACTAATATTTTTTAAGTTAATTCCATAAACAATTCCGATTTTTGTCAAAATTAAAAAAAAATCCTTTATTTTAACCCATTTTTTTTTTCAAAACTGAGCACTTTGAACCAATGAAACTTATAGATAATATAAACTATGCATAAGTAAAGTAACTTGTGTAGCGGTAACGATTAATTTTATTTGAGAAGCTAATTAGGGGGTGATTTTCGCCATTTTTTTACCTACTTTTTGAGTTATCTCCGAAAAACCGTTCAAAAACATGTTTTTTTTTTGTTAAAATTGAACATTCACTCGCTAATAACTCGAAAAGTATTGACTTAGTAAAAAAACTCTATAGAACAAAAGTTGCTTAGAATTAGTCATTTTATCCAATTCTGGTCTTATTTTGAATGTATTTTTTCACCCCCGAGAAAATATTTTTCACCCCGTATTTTCCAATTTGTATAAAATTGAGGGTATGTAGAATTGTAAACTTTTTATTATATAATAATAGACAATTTCAACTACCTATTCCCAAATTTTCGTCCTTCCTTTATTTTTTTGGAGGTTTCCGTAAAATATTTTGTTCCCTGATCGGGCTACAACGTATATTAGAATATCCACCCTATTAAAGTTTAGATTGATCGCCTTGTGACGTCCTATTTCTTCATCAAGCAAAGGCCTAAAAATCTTTCTTAGGATTTTTCTTTCCCAAACACGTTGCCTGTTCGTTTGCCTTTGTCTGTCTTCGATTGCCTTTGTTATCGTCTACGGTAAGCTCCCATACATCACTACTGGTCGTATTGCTTTTTTATTATAGTATATTATATTATACGTCTTCTTAGTAGTACAACAATAAACGAGCGGTCGTTCAATTTTAGTGTGCTGTAGGTCTACAACCATTAATAATTCATATGCGAATGCGAGTAGTGTATAGAAACGCATGTTTTGCGTATTTAACTGTCAAAAAATATTGTAGAAAATTTTAAGAGTGGAAGACAACAGCTCAATGGTAAGCCCCGAGTTGCCAGCCTCAAGTTGCCAAAGTAGTGAACAAAAAATCTACAATAGCCCGATCAAAGAACAATTTGACCCCCAAAAAAATAAAGGAAGGACGAAAATTTGGGAATAGGTAGTTGAAATAGTCTCTTATTACATTAGAAAAAGTTTACAATTCTACATCCCCTCCATTTTACAAAAATTGAGGGGAGTACCCCCCTCTCGAAGGTGAAAAAATACATTCAAAATAAGACCAGAATTGGATAAAATGACTTATTCTAAACAACTTTTGTTCTATAGAATTTTTTCATTAAGTCAATACTTTTCGAGTTATTTGCGAGTTAATATGTTCCTGTTTAACAAAATAAAATATGTTTTTGGACTGTTTTTCGGAGATAACTCAAAAAGTAAATATTTTAGCGAAAAAAATATTTATAACAAAAATATAGCTAATCAAAAATTGAAAAAAATGGTGTATACATGAGGTCTGTAGACCCAGTAGAAGCAGAGTTGCAGCTAATGAAATTAGGTTCTTCTTCGTCAAATTCCAAATCTAATATTTCAATGTGAAATAACCCAAAAACGGAGCACTTTTCGAAAAAAATTCATTTTAACTTTTTGAAAGTGTTTAATAAAGGTTTATTTTTGTTTCCTAAAAAAACTTGTAACATTAAGAGTAAGTTAGTTACGCTCAAAATATTGTTGTTCTCTTTTATTTTTTGGTGAAAAAATCGCGAAAATCACCCCTTAATCAGTATCACAAACAAATTTTATCATTACCACTTCACAAGTTACTTTGTCTATGTATTATTTATACGATCTGTAAGTTTCATCGGTTCAAAGTGCTTCTTTTTGAAAAAGCTGTAGTTAAAATGGCTTGAACGAGTAACTAATCACGAATTTAGGCAAATTTTGAACAGTCATGGCGTAACCAATTTTTGTCTAATAAGATAACAAAAATTCAGAAATATTCCCAAAAGCAAAACGTGCATTTTACTACTCTTTGAGAATTTTAGTATTACTAATATTTTTTAAGTTAATTCCATAAACAACTCCGATTTTTGTCAAAATTAAAAAAATCCTTTATTTTAAACCCATTTGTTTTTTCAAAACTGAGCACTTTGAACCAATGAAACTTATAGATAATATAAACTATGCATAAGTAAAGTAACTTGCGGTAACGATTAATTTTATTTGAGAAGCTAATTAGGGGGTGATTTTCGCCATTTTTTTACCAAAAAATAAAAAGGACCAAAACTAATATGAGCGTAACTCACTTACTTTTAACGTTAGAAGTTTTTTTTAACAAAAATAACCCTTTTTTAAACACGTTAAAAAAGTTGTAATCAATTTTCCTCAAAAAGTGCTCCGTTTTTTAGTTATTTCACATTGAAATATTCAATTTGGAATTTGACGAAGAAGAACCTACTTTTCATTAGCTGCAACTCTGCTTATACTGGGTCTGCAGACCTCGCGCATACACCTTTTTTTTCAGTTTTTTATAAGCTATATGTTTACTAAGAATATTTTTTTCGCTAAAATACTTACTTTTTGAGTTATCTCCGAAAAACCGTCTAAAAATCTGTTTTTTTTTTTGTTAAAATTGAACATATTCACTCGCTAATTACTCGAAAAGTATTGACTTAGTAAAAAAACTCTATAGAACAAAAGTTGCTTAGAATTAGTCATTTTATCCAATTCCGGATACTTATTTTGAACGTATATTTTTTCACCCCCGAGAAAATATTTTTCACCCCGTATTTTCCAATTTCTGTAAAATGGAGGGTATGTAGAATTGTAAACTTTTCTTATATAATAATAGACAATTTCAACTACCTATTCCCAAATTTTTGTCCTTCCTTTATTTTTTTGGACGTAAAATTTTGTGTTCCCTGATCGGGCTACAACGTATATTAGAATATCCACCCTATTAAAGTTTAGATTGATCGCCTTGTGACGTCCTATTTCTTCATCAAGTAAAGGCCTAAAAATCTTTCTCAGGATTTTTCTTTCCCAAACACGTTGCTTGTTCGTTTGCCTTTGTCTGTCTTCGATTGCCTTTGTTATCGTCTACGGTCCGCTCCCATACATCACTACTGGTCGTATTGCTTTTTTATTATAGTATATTATATTATACGTTAGGGTGGTTCGAAAAAAACTTTTTCTTTTATTTCAGATCGCTACAGTGTGCAAAAGTTGCCATTGGTATAGACTTGAAAAAAGCACTAATTATTATTTTTTTATTAATTTGTCTTCCGGTCGCGCAATGCCTTCGAAATTAGCAAAAATGGTGAAAAACTTTAATTTTTCAAATTTATTTTTTAAACAGGCCAGATGGTTTTAATTGCGTTCCTATACTAAGCATTATCTACTAAAAGTATGTAAAATCAATATAAATGCACTTATTATACTTTTGTTTCATATCTTCCGGTCGCGCAACATAATACAAAATGAGTAAATTTAGTAGTTTTTGCAAAATTTCAAAGTTTGACTGTTTTAATCATACGACTTTTAGAGATGCTATAGTTTAATTCAATTACAATAATATATTTAAAATCCAAGCATATAGGATAAATTTTGATATTCAAGTGGAGTTCGGTCGCGCAGCTTCGTCAAAAACAGCAGACTACCGAGAGGCGAGGCGAAAGTGATGAGTGCCAGCGAAGCGCGCGCAGCCACAAATAGAGATACATGTGGGAAGACCTCTACAATGGAGTATTTGTCTTCTCCATTACAACGAACTGCCATTCCGCCACCTTTTCCAACACTTAGATGGAAATACAACAGGCACAATAGGATATCCGGACCGATTGGAAAGTCCCTACCTGATTGTGGAAGACTACCAGTTTTTGTTGATTTTAATCTTATCGATTATGAGATTCAAAAAATTGAAAATCGGATTCTTAGCAAGGATCGATTGTACTTGCTTGAGATATCAGAAGTCGTCAAGTTAGGACATTGTTCAGAAAAATTGTGGTACGTGATCCTGGCCCAATTCAAAGTTGGCATCGCTGAGCGGTGCACTAATGTGGTTCTAATATAGCCGTCGCTGGAACTGTGTCCACACACTTTACTTGAAGCTTCGGTCACTAGCTTAACGCATCTTTCAACTGCCTGTGTATGGCATGGGAAAGTATCTATACTCATAACAGGCTTGAAGTCATTGCTCACATACTGTTTTATCTCTTCATTAGTCAATGTTCCTAGCAGTGGAGAGAAGTCAGTGTACTGGTGTTCCATTTGATAATTTCATAATACTATTTAGCTTCAAACTTTAAGTTTGATCGTTTAAAGGTTCTGATAGAGTCACTTTCACATATTGTTGGCTTCTCCTTCATGATACACCTAAAGCCCAGCTCTCGGATATGGTTTCTTTCATCAGTTACCATAGCCAACAGTAAATTTTCGGGTGGACAAAGTAAGCATTCTGTTGTAAAACGTGATCAACAACTTGAAGAAGTTCTTTTGGTAACAACCTTGAAGATTCAATGATTTGAAGATTCATCTGTGAATTTGTGGTTTATTTTTGTGGCAAACCACATAGGCATATTATAACTTTTGAGAATGAATGTGACAATCTCTCTCAGATTTTCAGAAGGGTTGGGCACACTGATCTAGAAACGCAAAACCCTGTTAGCAGTAGCAAGCCATCTTGAATGTGACGTTGGGCTAGGATCACGTACCCGCTACAAAGTCTTCTGAACAATGTCCTGACTTGATGACTTCTGATACCTCAAGCAAGTACAATTTTTGGTGCTTGCTAAGAATACGCTTGTCAACTTTTGGAATCTCACAATCAATAGGATTAAAATCAATAAGTGGTAGTCTTTCACAATCAGGTAGGGCCTTTCCAATTATTGGTCCGGAATATCCTATTGGGCCTGTTGTATTTTCAGCTAAGTGTTGAAAAAGGTGGTAGAATGGCAGTTCGTTACAATGGAGAAGATAAATACTCCATTGTAGAGGTATTCCCACATGTATCTTTATTTGTGGCTGCGCGCACTTCGCTGGCATTCGTCACTTTCGCCTCGCTTCTCGGTAGTCTGCTGTTTTTGACGAAGTTGCGCGACCGAATTCTATTTGAATATCAAAATTTATCTTATATGTTTGGATTTTAAATATATTATTGTAAATGAATTAAACTATAGCATCTCTAAAACTCGTATGATTAAATTGCACTAAACAGTCAAACTTTGAAATTTTGCAAAAACTACTAATTTTACTCATTTTATATTATGTTGCGCGACCGGAAGATATGAAACAAATGTATAATAAGTACATTTATGTTGATTTTACATACTTTTACTAGTTAATTCATGGTATAGGAACGCAATTAAAACCATCTCGCCTGTTTAAAAAAATATATGAAAAATTAAGGTTTTTCTCAATTTTTGCTAATTTCGATGGCATTGCGCGACCGGAAGACAAATTAATAAAAAAATAATAATTAGTGCTTTTTTAAAGTCTATACCAATGGCAACTTTTGCGCACTATAGCGATCTGAAATAAAACAAAAAGTTTTTTTCGAACCACCCTATTATACGTCTTGTTAGTAGTACAAAAATAAACGAGCGGTCATTCAATTTTAGTGTGCTGTAGGTCTGCAACCATTGATAATTCATGTGCGAATGCGAGTAGTGTATAAAAACGAATGGTTTGCGTATCTAACTGTCAAAAAATATGGTAGAAAATTTTAAGAGTGGAAGACAGCAGATCAATGGTAAGCCCCGAATTGCCAGCCTCAAGTTGCCGAAGTAGTGAACAAAAAAATCTACAACGGATATTAGAATATCCACCCTATATTCCAGATTAATCGCCTTGTGATTTTCTCATCTTTGGCCTATCGAAAAAGGCGCTAAACAGTAATCGTTTTCAGTCGGACAAAAAAGTGTAAAATGACGTAAAATAATTTTTCTAGTAACAGCTCGAAGAACAATAATTCTTTAAGCAGTTTATACATCGGTTTGTAAAACAATGGGATATGGGCTTTAATTTTAGTGGTAACTATTTTTGGATATATTTACCAATAAGTTTTGTCTGGGTCAAAAGTCAAAGATGTGTTTCAATTGAACAAGTCTCGTAATTTAGGCATGAAGCGCTTGATAGTAGAAGAGATCTAATTCAGATTAGTTTCTTAAGAAAAAAGTAGATAAAAGTATAAGTAAAGCTACGATAAACCAAGTAAACTTGTAAAACTGGCTTTACGTAATCCGGATTTAAAAAGATTAAACTTTAGAATGTAGTCAAACTATTAAATATTTAAATGTAACTTCTACATTTCTATTCATAAAAACTATTAGAAAGTTTACTTTCAAATTTGGTTCAATTAAGTAATTAGTTCCAAAAAAATTGTTATTTGCTTTCCTATTATCTCGGCTCTAAAAAATGATCTTGCATTTAAATTTAGAGGGTCATGTCCAACTTGTGGAAGGTTTAGATACTAATTGTAAATAGGTTTCCCCTTTTCTTGGTACTATACAGTGAGGGGCAAAGCTATGGAATAAATTCATTTTTTCGAGAATATTCGACTTTGGAGACAAATCCAGGAACAAGTCAAGTTATGATATACGATTTTTAGTTATGATATTTTGGTGCTAGTGTTCATTTGTTCATTAAACACTAAGAAAACAAAACGTATGATGATATCTAAGAAGGAACAACAAATTGAACGGATCAATGTGAACCGTCAACGAATAGAAAGAGTAAAAACATACACCTACCTTGGTACGAACGTCAATGAAAATTGGGCCCATTCCCTAGATATCAAACGTAAGTTAGCTGGTTAGCGACAAAGCAAAATCTGCATTTAAAAACAAATGGCTAAGCTATTTAAATGACATGATTTATCAACGTTATATTCATCAAAATCAGATCACTACGACACTATACAGGGTGTCCAGAATCTCTACCCACAAACGACGACAGGATATTCCTCAGGTAATTTTAAGACAATTTAACCAAATTCACCTAATCCGAAAATGCTTCCTAAGAAAGCTAGAGCTCTTTGAAAATGGCATCTTGTAATTATTTTTTCTTAAATACCTCAAGAACGCGTCTAGTTAGAAAAACAAAAATTGGTACGCATATTTATCTTCCAGAGATAAATCGATTCCATCCATTGCGAATTTATAGTACCGGTCATAGGCATCCGTAACGGTTATTTTATCGCATAATTGTTTGTCTTTAAATTTTAAGCATCTTTCACTTTGAATTATGAAATTGTGAGGTATTCTAGTACTAAAAGGTACTCTTGATTGAAGTCGGTAAGACACAACGTTTTCTAGAAAAATCGATTTGAAAATTTTTCGTCTCTTGAATTTGAAAAAAAATTGAAAAATTTTTCAAAAAAAACGGTGTATTTTACCAACTTAAAGCAAGAGTAACTTTTACTACTAGAATACCTCATAATTTAATAATCGAGTGTCAAAAATGCTTAAAAATTAAAGACAAAAAAGTTATGCGATAAAATAACCGTTGTCCTACCCCGCCGCATATGACCGATACTAGATATTCGCAATTACTGAAATAATATCTATATACAATGTAGATATATCTATATAAATATACAATATTACTGAAATCGATTCATCTCTGGAATATAATTAAACGTACAAGTTTTCGTTTTTCTAAATAGTTTTTATTTTAATTTTTCTTTTTTTAAATTTCAAAATTCGATCGTTGAATTTTTTTTTTTAAATTTAAAAAACGAAAAATTTTCAAATCGATTTTTCTAGAAAACTGTGTATCCTATCGACTTAAAACATGAGTATCTTTTAGTACAAGAATACCTCACAATTTAATAATCTCCAGAGTCAGAAATGCTTAAAAGTTAAAGACAAAAACGTTATGCGATAAAGTAATCGTTGAACTACCCAAAACGGACGCCTATCACCGGTACTAGAAATTTGAAATGAGTGGAATCGATTTATCTCTGGAAAATAAATATGCCTATCAATTTTTGTTTTTCTAAATAGAAGCGTTCCGGAGGTATTTAAGAAAAACTAATTACCAGACGTCATCTTTAAATAGCTCTAGCTCCCTTAGGAAGTGTTTTCGGACTAAGTGAACTGGGTTAAATTGTCTTAAAATTATCTGAGGAATCTCCTGTATTCGTTTGTCGGTACAGTTTCTGGACACCCTGTATATTTTCTATACTGTTGTACGGACTAGAGTCCTGGATTCCCACACACGTTATCTGTAAAAAATTTGAGGTTTTCGCAATATTGTTTTATGGTCGAATCCTGGAGATATCTTGTACCGACCATGGTACTTATCAAGACTGCAAAAAGAAAAGAGCTGTTAACCACAACAATAATAGACAAAATGATGAGGAACAGAGAATGATATGGATATGGAGGAAGTCGAAGGATTTTTTGGCTGAAAAATCTACGTACGTGGTTCATCACCAAAACCACAAATCTTTTCAGAACAGCTGTGTGCAAAGTACAGATTGTCATGATGATCTCCAATATCCGAAAAGGATAGGCACTAGGTACAAGAAGTGTTATTTTGTATTTCTCCACAGTCACAGTTTACATTATATTGTTATATTTTCTCCCATTTTGCCATGATTTTTTAATTTATTTATTCATAGTTTATTCATATTAGTACTCGATTCATAGTTTTTGCTTTATTTTTTTAACCTTGGGAAGAGGGAAATATTAGAACAGTTCATCCTACACTCTTACCAGCAAGCTTTTCCTGGATTTCAGTCGCTGTCGTGGTGTTCAGAGCTCTGTATAGGGCATACCAATCGTCCACAATTTGTTTAATTTTCTCTATATTATATTCTGGCGTTGGGCTTTCGCTTCTCTAGACCAATTGAGTTTTGGATTGAGATTTCGCCCAAGATAAAACGCATGGTACTTTTGACTTGGTGGTACAATGGTACACGAGAGGAATGGGGAATTGAAAACACTTGACCCAGAGTGCTTTCTACCTGGTACATAGATGAGTTTTAAATTGCAAAAGGGTGCAATGCAGGAAAGTAGTGGTGAAAATATAAAAATCTGTATTACACTAGGTATTGTACACTCTATTCACAGTAGTGCACGTTAAACTCAAAAAGATTGTAAGACGTAAATAATAAACCAACACTTGATTATACAAAATTAAGAAAAAATAAATACATCAAAAAGTGATCCAACAAGTCAACTCAAATCTAACACAAGTAATAGAATAAATTTTAACATCAGAAGATGTCAATGAAGGCGATCAAAGGGTTGATAAGGAGTCCTAGGGGGTGGTTAAGGTTGCCGAAGCCTTGGCCACACAAAAAGCCTTGGGAGATGCTCACAGTATCAGGAGAAAAATCAACAAATCCTACTTCCACGTCCTTGTCGTGATTGCTGGGCAATGCATAGCGTACAATGGGTGTGCGTTATGTAGCAGACGGAAGAGGGTGAAAGGCGAATTTCCAGCGCCTGAAAAAATGGAATATCTCGGCTAAGGGAAAAAACCCTAACAGAAAATTCTAGCCCTCCAGGTTGGGGGTTGGGCGATGGGCTAACAACTCATTCCCGTAAAATACTAAAGTTGTTACAAATCCACGCGCTATGCCTCGGATCCAGGATGGAACTTACGGAAAACGAAACAGGCTACGGAAACGGACGATGATTTTCGGAACATGGAATATTCAAGGAATCTCTACAAAACATAATATTTTTGAAGAACTAAAAATGAATCGCATAGATATCTGCGCTCTAACAGAAACAAAAAAGAAAGGAACTGGAATGGAACAAAAGGAAAACTACATTCATATATACAGCGGAGTGAAGAAGGAGAACAGAGCAAAGTCAGGAGTATCATTTGCAATACGCAAGAAATATAAGAAAAGTATAAAAGATTGGGAATACGTAAATGAACGAATTTTAAGAGTAGGTCTAAAACTCTATAACAGAGAATTAGAAATATTTGTTGTATATGCTCCTACCGATGATTCAAACCAGGATGTAAAAGATAAATTTGAGGAAAGCCTAGCGGACACCATCTCAAAAATCAGCAACCGAAAAGAGATTATCATGATGGGCGACTTCAATGCCAGAACTGGGTCAAAGATCAATGACGACATTGTGGGAAGATTTGGCGAAGAAACTGTTAACAACAATGGAACAAGACTTGTGGGACTATGTGAAGCGTATTCCTTACGGATAACGAATGGATTTTTTCAACACAGATCCATCCATAAATACACATGGACGCAGCCAACCCGACAATTGAAATCGATTATAGATTACGTCATCATGAAGCAGAAATCATCAATTGTGACGAAAGATGTACGAGTCTATAGAGGTGCAGAATGTGGAACTGACCACTTTTTACTCAGAGCAGATCTATACTTTCCATATATCTTGAACAACAAAATTGAAGAGACCCAGGAAGAGATTACAGAAGAACACCCGCCTCAGTACAAATACAACATCGACGCACTGAAAGATAATTCAATCTCCTTTCTTTTTAAATTAAGACTGAGCCAAAAGATAACCAATACACAGTTTAATACAAGAACAGCAGATGAAAAATATGATCGGCTAAAAAAGTGCTTACATGAAGCTGCATTCGAAGCGTTAGGGGAAAAATCCTCAAATAACACTAATCACCCTTGGTTTACAGATTCTTTAAAAGAAAAGACGAGGGAAAAAAAAGAAGCATATCAAAAATGGCTCAGTACCAATTGCTCAGAAGACCGAAAAACCTACGCAAGAATAAGAATGGAAACAAAAAAAGAAGTGATTAAAACCAAAGAAAATATGTGGCTGAAGAAATGTGAAGAAATAGACACTCTTATGGGAGGAACAAAAAGCAGAGAAGCTTGGAGAACAATATCAAATACAAGACAAAACGTACAAGAAAGATGCCAGATATCCCTTATAAGTGTAAACGAGTGGGAAACATACTTTAGAAACCTATTGCAAGAGAATAGACAGGAATATGTAAGGCAAACCATCATCGCCCCAAACAACCTGGAACAACTAGAAGATATAACTATTCGAGAACTAGAACAAACGTTAAGAGAAATGAAAAACAATAAAGCTCCTGGTCCCGGAGGTATTCCAATTGAACTCATTAAGCACAGCACGACACAGGCAAAAGAAATTTTAGTTGAAATATTCAACGGATGCCTTTCAGGCAATAGTGGCGTGCCCTCTGAGTGGAAAAACTCCATAACTACCCCTATATACAAAAAGGGTGGTAGAAAAAATTGTAATAATTACAGAGGCATTAGTGTGACCAGCTCAGTTGGAAGACTGTACGGACGAATAATAAAGAAACGGATAGAAAAGGAGTGGCAAGATTCCGAAGAACAAAGTGGATTTAGGGCAGGTAGATCATGCACAGATAACATTTTCTGCATAAGGCAATTACTAGAAAAACGTTCTGCTAGAAATCTAGAAACTCACATGGTATTTGTAGACTTAAAAAAAGCATACGATACCGTTCCCAGAGAAAAAATGTTTGAGGTATTACAACAAACCACTTTAAATAGAAAATACATCCAAACAATAAAAGATCTCTATGCTAATGCAACAACAGCAATTAAAATTGGAACGAAACTTTCAAATACCTTTGAAACTTCGAAAGGCCTTTTGCAGGGATGCTGTCTGTCGCCCACTTTATTTAAAATTTACCTTACACATGTGTTAAAATATTGGACTAGGAAATGCCAAACAATGGGGATACCAGTAGGAGATTCTTATTTGTATACGTTGCTATTTGCTGACGACCAAGTTGTGATTGCTGCTGATAAAGATGACGCCAGTTACATGATTAGAAAATTGAAAGAGGAGTACCAAAAATGGGGTTTGGAAATGAGCATGGAGAAAACTGAATACCTTGTAGTCGGAGGTGATACTGAAGACTTAGAATTAGAAGGGGAATACATAAAAGGATGTGATGAATTTAAATATCTAGGTTCAATTTTTGACAAAAACTCCACATGCAATCAAGATATAGAATATCGAATAAGCCAAGGAAGAAAAGCTATAAAACAGCTAAATGGCATTTGGTGGAGTACAGGACTGCAGAATCAGACAAAGAAAAAAATCTACCAAACTATCGTGGAAGGAATTGTCCTGTACAACTCGGAAGTGTGGGAAGTAAAAGACCGACAAAATAAAAGACTTCAAGCTTTAGAAATGGACGCGCTTAGAAGAAGCTGCAGAATATCTAAACTGCAGCATATCCCAAACGAAGAAATAAAAGAAAGAATGGAAGTAGAAAAGGATATTATAGACAGAATAGAACAAAAAAGATTAATATGGTACGGGCATGTCCAGAGAATGGGACCAACAAGATGGCCCAAGAAAATGATCCAGTATGTACCACCCGAGAGAAGAAAAAGAGGCAGACCGAAGAGAACATGGATACAAGATGTAGAGAAAGCAATGAACAGTAGACAACTCAACGAGGAAGATATTCGTGACCGAAAAGCATGGCGAATAGGATGCGGGAAACGGCGAATGCTGTAGAACACCCGATATATATAAGATGTCAATGAAAAGTGGAATAATATAAAAAACGCATTGCTAAAGGCTGGAGAAGAAAATGTAAAGCCTGAGAAGACAAATAAAAGGCAGAAGTCGATGACTTCGGAAATTCCAGCATTAATGGAAAACAGGAGAAAATCCAAAGGGAGAAACGAACAAAAATACAAAGAACTACAAAGTAGAGTTAAAGTAGAGATAAAAAAGGCCAAGGAAAAGTGGTTAAGGGACCAATGCATAGAAATCGAAGAGTGTGGCAGAAAATACGACAGCTTTGATATGCATAAAAAAATTTAAAAGGACTAACAGGTACCAAAAAGCAAGCACACTATGGGATACTTAAAGATGATAATGGTAAACTTATCGCAGACATCAAAGATAAACTAAGGCTTTGGCAAGAGTACCTAATGGAACTATTCGACGATGATAAAATGATACAAGGAGAACCACAGGAACAAACAGGCCGAAAATAATAATGCGCGAATTAGAACAGGCAATTAGAAATGCAAAGACCGCAAAAGCAGTAGGCCCAGATCAGATATCCACTGAGCTAATTAAATGCATGACGAAGACACACTGCATATTATACTTTTAAATCGTTTCAACAAGGTATACACAACAGGAGTAATACACCATGATTGGTTGCTGTCCACGTTTGTAACACTACCCAAGTCAGTACATGCGACAGAATGCTCCCAGTACAGAAAAATGTCCTTAATAAGACACACACTTAAGATATTCCTTAAAATAATACACGGAAGACTATATAAAAAAATAGAAAAAGATATAGGTGACACCGAGTTTGGATTCAGAGAAGGACTAGGAACGAGAACGGCTCTGTTCACTTTTAACGTTCTCGTACAAAGACGACTAGATATGAACCAGGATCTCTATGTCTGCTTTATAGATTATCATAAGGCTTTTGATAGAGTACGACATCAGAAACTCGTAGAACTTAAAAAAAAGATGTGGGCAGTCGAGATATACGGGTTATTGTCAATCTGTACTGTCAATCTGTACTAATATATTATATTTTAATTAAATCCTGTACTGGGATTCGTTGTTCTAATCCTGTACTTAATTAAATCCTTGGTTCCTGTACTGGAACCAAAAAGCAAAGGTTCAAATCGAAAATGTCGAAACTGAAACCATAGAAATTAAAAGAGGTGGTAGACAGGTTTGCGTGTTGCCTCCACTGATATTCAATATGTACAGCGAAGCTATTTTTAAGGAAGCAATATCAGACAGGGTATATCAGGATATATCAATCTTCCATATCAAAACGGAAGAATCTTGAACAACATAAAATTCGCAGACGACACCGCTATATTTGCAGAGAGTCCAGAAGCATTGAAACGATTAGTACATAGATTATATCTAATCTTCGTTTTTAAACCAAGAGGAGTAAACTAAAATATAGATTCACACCCAAGAAAGTCACTAGAAATATCACCAAATACATCTTTTTTTTTGGTTGATCATATCGGCCTTTGACGGTAAACCACAAATATTATATTATCTCACAATAAAACACTGAAAAACGTTTGTTTTTCTATGCTTCCACAAAAATTTATTACAACTATGTTATTACTACAGCTGTTTCGGCAAAGTGCCTTTCTCAAGTGATATATTTTACAATGTGTTTGCATTTTTAAGTCTTTAACTGGAGAGGTTGAGGAGTGGGGAGCTGTTTGTCTCGAGTTGGTCATTCAGAATTATATCTGTATTTTTCAATTTATTAATTTCCATTGATTCTAAAAGTGATAGCTCAAGGCCTTTATTTTGAATATGTAGAATTTGAAACTCTTCATTGAAATAATGATTATGATCTAGAAGGTGAAGTGCGTATGTAGAAGTGTCTGTTTTTCTATTGTTGAAAGCCCTTTTGTGTTCTGCTATCCGTTTGTCAAAAGTTCTGCCAGTTTGACCGATTTAAGTTTTCGGACAGTCACCACAAGTTAGTTTGTACACACCACTCTGTAGTTGCTTTCTCTTTCGGCTTTTATTGTTTTTAATATGTTTGCTTAAGTTGTTGTTAGTTCTGAAAGCTGGTGTTATTCCTTTCTTTTTTATGTATCTGACTATTTTTGTTGTTATTTTGCCAGTATATGTGAGAGAGCAGAAGGTACTGGGTTCTTTCTGTGGTGGTGGATACACTAATTTCAAGGCTTCCTTATGGAGTTTTTGGTTTAAAATGTTGTTAACTGTTTGTTCGTTATAGCCATTGTTTATTGCTATTAAACATGGCTATAACGAACAAACAGTTAACAACATTTTAAACCAAAAACTCCATAAGAAAGCCTTGAAATTAGTGTATCCACCACCACAGAAAGAACCCAGTACCTTCTGCTCTTTCACATATACTGGCAAAATAACAACAAAAATAGCCAGATACATAAAAAAGAAAGGAATAACACCAGCTTTCAGAACTAACAACAACTTAAGCAAACATATTAAAAACAATAAAAGCCGAAAGAGAAAGCAACTACAGAGTGGTGTGTACAAACTAACTTGTGGTGACTGTCCGAAAACTTATATCGGTCAAACTGGCAGAACTTTTGACAAACAGATAGCAGAACACAAAAGGGCTTTCAACAATAGAAAAACAGACACTTCTACATACGCACTTCACCTTCTAGATCATAATCATTCTTTCAATGAAGAGTTTCAAATTCTACATATTCAAAATAAAGGCCTTAAGCTATCACTTTTAGAATCAATGGAAATTAATAAATTGAAAAATACAGATATAATTCTGAATGACCAACTCGAGACAAACAGCTCCCCCCTCAACCTCTTCAGTTAAAGACTTAAAAAGGCAAACACATTGTAAAATATATCACTTGAGAAAGGCACTTTGCCGAAACAGCTGTAGTAATAACATAGTTGTAATAAACTTTGTGGAAGTATAGAAAAACAAACGTTTTTCAGTGTTTTATTGTGAGATAAAATAAACTTCCATCAAGTAACGGTCGAATCTATCAAATATTATATTATACTAATACGTCGCTAAAAATTTTAAAAACAACTGTTTCTTATATAAAACAGACTAGTAACCTAAAAGTTAATGGAATAACCCAAGAAATACAAAAAAATCGCTGATATAACTTAATTACCCTACGAAATGCCAAAAGTGTCAAAATGTTATAAATGTCATTAGTGTCAAAATTTGATAACAGTGGCGTAAACTTGCCTGAGGTTGGACCAATTACAAACAAGCTTTACGGCGCGCGAAATTTGAATTACTCCTCTTGGTTTCAAAACAGACATAGTCAGTATAAAATATGGACTACAAATGAACGTTAAGAAAACCAAGTTCATGATTATTTTTAAGCAACACACAGTAGGAAGGCTAGATATCGAGGGAAAACAAGTCGAGAGAGTAAATACTTATAAATATCTGGGAACCTGGGTAACAAAAAACAACTACCACGGTAGAGAAATCAGGACACGCATCGAAATTGCAAGAAAGGCATTCATAAAAATGAAAAAATGTTTGTTAATCGAGACCTTCCTCTGGAGCTGAGAATAAGAGCCTTAAGGTGCTACGTGTTCTCGACTTTGTTGTATGGAATGGAAAGCGGGACATTGAAAGTAGACAACGCAAAGAAGTTAGAAGCATGTGAAATGTGGTGCTATCGAAGGATTTTGAAAATACCATGAATCCAGGGAATTACGAATGCAGGGCAAAATTAAGGGGAAAAGATCCATAGGTAGAAGAAGAATTTATTGGCTGAGAAACTTAAGAGAGTGGTATAGTTGCAGCTCAGTAGATCTTTTTAGATCCGCCGCCAATAAGGTACTAGTAGCTATGATGATAGCCAACCTCCAACAGGAGAGAACTACAAAAAGGGGATTACACTAGGAAAATATACCTCTGTATTTCAGGAGAATTAATATATGCATCTATAACCAAGTAGCTGAAGTACTGCAAAAAAAATAAATAGGAATTAGCTGAGAGTCATAGCAAGCTTCCTTAATGGACGCACGCAAATTCAAGGAAGATCTGCATAAATAATGAAACTATTTCATGTATTAGCGACATTAAAAACATTTACTAACCATCTTGCAGATATGTGTACAAGATGGTACAAGGTTCCATAACTATGGAACCATAGGTATCGTGAGTAAATTAAGGATGGTATTAGTATAAATAACTGTTTAACCTATAATAAATAATAAATAATAATTTCGTTGTAAAGCGGAACACGAGCCGTCTTATTTTAGTTAGTGCAGAGAGCGTCAAAAGCACTCTAACTAGTTTCTACCCTTCTAAGCGTCTCATCGGAGAGTGTATATTTGATTCTTTTAGAACCACTAAATTTCAGGCTGCCGGTATCGACCCACAACGAAATAACATGATGGCGTGGATACCGTGGCGACATCTGCTAAAGACGAATGAAAGTTTAACTTTTTAAGTAATATTAACAATATCCAAAATAAAACATTAGTAGAACTAATCTGGTAATAATTTTTAGAAGCCACGAATGGTGTAACCAGAAGATTATTACTAATAAAGTTTTATTTTTGATATTGTTTATATTAAAAGTAAAACTTTCATTCGTCTTTAGCAGATGCCGCCACGGCGTCCATGCCATCATGTTATTTTGTTGTGGGCCGATACCAGCAGCCTGAAATTTAGTGGTTCTGAGAGAATCAAATATACACTCTCCGATGAGACGCTAAGAAGGGTAGAAACTAGTTAGAGTTCTTTTGGCGCTCTCTGAACTAACTAAATTAAGATGGCTCTTATTTATTATTTTTATTTGTTCTACTCCTAATCCGAGTATTGGGAACTAATCTTTGTTGGAATTTCACCATACTGTACAGGCGGGAAGTGAAATGCAACCTGATAGATCACCTCGGCCTCCTTAGCTCCGGCAATTCGTTGGCTTGCAAATTTTAGAAGCCACGAATAGTATAACCAGAAGATGAGTTCTAATAAAGTTTTATTCTCGATATTGTTAATATTAAAATAAAACTTTCATTCTACTATTTAACCTTTTGTATAATAGGCTGAAGCAATATATGTGTTACATTTAAATCACCACTAAAAATCTACAATCTTTGACATTTGTGAAAATTGATACATTTTATAAATATTCTATATCGTCTGAAATACATACAGGGTGTCTCAAAAAGATTAGGCATAAATTATACTACAGATTCTGGGGTCAAAAATAGGTTGATTGAACCTCACTTACCTATATAAAATAATGCACACAAAAAAGTTACAGCCGTTTGAAGTTATAAAATTAAAATCGATTTTTTTCATATATCGAAAACTCTCAGAGATTTTTTATTGAAAATGGACATGTGGCATTCTTATGGCAGCAATATCTTAAAAAAAATTAAAGTGAAATTTGTGCACCCCATAAAAATTTGATGGGTGTTTTGTTCCTTTAAACCCCCCCAAACTTTTGTGTACGTTACAATTAAATTATTATTGTGGCACCATTAGTTAAACACAATGTTTTTAAAAACTTTTTTGCCTCTTAGTACTTTTTCGATAAGCCAGTGTTTATCGACATATTTTGAATATTTGTCGAATCCACCACATATTTGTAGTACGATTATAAAGACCTGTTAATAATCTGAAAATTTATTTATAATTTACATTTTTAGGTATATTTTGAAGAAGAAGCCACATCTCGATAAAAGGTGACTTGTCAAAAAAGACTAGGAGGCAAAAAAGTTTTAAAAACACTGTGTTTAACTAATGGTACCACAATTATAGTTTAATTGAAACGTATACAAACATTTGGGGGGTTTAAAAGAACAAAACCCCCATAATATTTTTATGTAAATATATTAAAAAAATAGCCGCATCTCGATAAAAGCTGGCTTATCGAAAAAATACTCCGAGGCAAAAAAGTTTTAAGAACCTTGTGTTTAACTAATGGTACCACAAAAATGAATTAATTGGAACGTACACAAAAGTTTGGGGAGGTTTAAGGGGACAAAACCCCCATACAATTTTTATGGGGTGGACAAACTTCACTATAATTTTGTTTAAAGATGTTCCTGCCATATGAATGATGCACGTCGATTTTCAATAAAAAATTTTTAATAATTTTCAATATATTGAAAAAAATCGATTTTCATTTTGTAACTTCAAAGGGCTATAACTTTTTTTATGAGCACATTTTTTGTACTAAGGTAAGTTAGATTCATTCGAACTATTTTTGACCCCAAATGTATAATTTATGACTAATCTTTTCGGGACAACCTGTATAATATATGCTTTATACAGGGTGTTTCATTAATAATTGTCCATATAGTAACTGGAGAAACCTTAGCACAAAATACGAAGATTTAACCTAAAACTCTTAAATAAAATGTTGTTCCTTACTGAGTTACAGGGTGTTTTATCTAAAAATTTAAAAAATATTTTTTCTCAGCATTTAAAAATTATTCAACGTATCATTCTTTTTATACTTGGCAGAATGGGCGACTACTACACACACTACTAAATTATGATAAACAAACGTTTCTAGCTACTACCAGAGGCGTATGACAGGGGATGGTGAACGGTTGACTCTTCTCAATTTCTACGTCACTGGAGAAATTACTATTTTAGTGCCATTTTTAGATTCTACAATACTTTCTACGTAAATAATATACTCCTCATTGTTAACGATAATGTCATTAGTTTTCGAGATATTTGAAGTTAAATATGAAACGGCACAGTTATTTTGATTAATTTATGATATAATTCACATCCATAGGGCCGGCGTAGCGCAAGCGGTAGTGTGCTTGCCTCGCATTTCGGTGGTCCGGAGTTCAAATCCTACGCGCCGGCAAGAACAACTAGACATTTTTAAAATGTTTATAGGCCCCAGGTCGACTGAGCCTGAATAAAATGAGTACCTTGGGTAAAATCAGGGGTAATAATAGGCAGTTGAAGCGTAGCACTGGCCCTGTTACCTTCCTTGTATACCGTAGGCCCTAGATATAGCACACTACCCTGCTATACTCCCAAAGCCGCGTGCGGTATAAAACGGGAGACTATTATTATTATGTGATATGATTCATATGATTAAAATTTAGAAATTATTTGTACCCAGTACTTTAAAGGTATTTGGCGTATCCTTATCATACTTGGCAGACAGCGTAGGTACTGTACGCCCCACTAAACTAAGATAAATAAACGTTTCTAGCTACTACCAGAGGCGTACGACAGGGGATAGTGACTGGTTGACCCTTCCCAAATTCTACTCCACTGACGAAATTGCTATTTTAGTGTAATTTTTTGGTTTTGCAATACTTTTTATGTAAATAATATAAGTCTTCATTCGAAACGATAAAATGATTAATTTTCGAGATATTTGAAATTAAAAATGAAGCGACACAATACACTGATCAAAATAACCGTGTCGTTTCATTTTTAACTTCAAATATCTCGAAAACTAATGACATTATCGTTACGAATGAAGATTATGTTATTTTTATAGAAAGTATTGGAGAATTCAAAAATTGAAGTAAAATAGCAATTTCGCCAGTGGCGTAGAATTTGGAAAGGGTCAACCATTCACTTTCCCCCGCCGTACGCCTCTGGTAATAGCCATAAACGTTTGTTTAACATAATTTAGTAGTTTGTATAGTACCTATACTTCCTGCCAAGTATGAAAAGGATACGTCGAATAGTTTTAAAATTCTGAGCAAAAATAGTTTTAAAATTTTTAGATAAAACACCCTGTAACTCAGTAAGGAACCACATTTTATTTAAGTATTTTAGGTTAAATCTTCGTATTTTGTGCTAAGGTTTCTCCAGTTACTATATGGACAATTATTAATGACACACACTGTATTATTGTTCAATTATTAAGTTATACAAAAATCAGTAACACTATAGTTTTTTATCCTCAATCTTCTTGGACTATCACTTTTAACGTGCATATTTATATCTTTTTTATATAGCTTCTAAATTTTTACAAGTATTTTTACTCTTCTATTTTGTAATAAAGTTATAGCTTTAATACATTTTAATTCCCAGTTTATTTGATAAAGCCAACAGTTTTGAGACCAAGTGGTCCCACTTTAGTAATACTAGAAGGTACGTTCACCTTGTGTACTATTTATACTTTCCTTTCTCTAGATACATACTTAACAAACTCTTACTTTGGAACTCCAAAGTGCTCTTCAGGCCACCAACACGAACTTTTAATAACTTTAGTATAAAGTCATAGGCTGCAATAAGAGTCCTGAAATATTCTATACATAAAATGACTGAAGTGCGGGAAGGAATAGGCCAGGTGTGATATTCATAAAACTGAAAATACAATAAACAGTTACATAGTAGATTCGGTGTTGTGTCCATTTCTAAGCATGCAATACGTTAGTGAAGATATTCATTTCATATTTTATATCAATTAATTATAAGTACGAACCCTAAACTCATGGAGTTTTTTAATAGCAAAAGAAACATATATTTAAGCGGTTAGAATGTGTAGAAAGGTGGGTTGTTTGCGTGTAGAGTATGTGAGAGAGATTACATTAGACAAATAATCTTTTTGCACAGATTTTGTTAAAAGATGTTTAAATTTTTATCTTATTCATAAGTTGGTCTGCTTTGCAAACGGACCTGTTTTATTTGAACTCCAACAATACTTAAATGTTTTAAATGTTTCTGTTAAGTTGGCGATTAGCGTAAGTATGTTTTGTTCTGTTTAGTGACAAGAAACATTAATGGCCCCCTCTGAAACCATTAAATCACATTATTCAAAAACCATTAAAGAATAAAACCAAAAAAATCCAAATCACAAGTACCAGAAACATTAACGGCCGAGACAGTAAACAAAGAGAAATTAGATAATTTATTTATTAGATTGGATTAATAACACATAAATTAAGACTAATTTTTAACCAAAAAATTTTTATTTTTCATGAAAGGAAAAACAGATGGGTGCGTATACGCACCTTTGGGCGAATACAGGTACAATTTTTAATAAAGGAACATAATATATTATTTTATCCTAAATGCAAATTAAATTGTAAGATAAAAATGTTCGAAATATTTGGGGTGTATATGCACTCTACAATTTTTACATAAATAAATAGTATTACTTTTGTACATCCGATATTTTTTTCTTGTATAATTATCGTTTCTTTTTATGATGTGGCCAATATTATTGAATCTAGTTTCATCGGGTAAAGCAAATTTATTCTATTTACTGTACTCTCGATGTACAGAGTTTGACACACGTAGCGGTTTTTCACTATTCTCTGCATGTCCACCATATGTAAGTTAAGAACCAATCTCGAAAGAAACTCCAGTTGGGAAATTTTAGAATCATTCGAAACTTTAAAAATTTTCGATCAATGTCAGCTCATGTTTTCTCTTATAATATGCACTTCCTTATCATCATCATTCGATTAATGCATATCAACTTGAGGTAGAGTGTGATAACCAGATAATATACATATGCCAATATTTTTTTTAAAACAGTAAAATCCTGTATAAAAGGTATATTTAAAATCACTCAAAAGGGCCACATCAAAATCACATAACTAGTTTTCGACTGGATTACCAGTCATCATCAGTACTTACGTACAATGTACATGCTAACCACCAAGATATTATTTAACAAAAATATGTGGGTCAAAGCCCAGTAAAAGTAGGCCGTCAAGGAAACATTGGTTTAAAATGCTACATTAAGCTAGGATGTTTAAAATATTTAGCTAATCTGCCCCAGGTAACATCTGAGCTGTAGATTTGACTTGTTCACATGTTGAAAGTATGACGGCAAGTGAGTATGTAGCATTTTAAGCCAATGTTTTCTTGACGGACTACTTTTACTGGGCTTTGACCCACATATTTTTGTTAAATAATATCTTGGTGGTTAGCATGTACATTGCACGTAAGCACTGATGATGACTGGTAAACCAGTCGAAAACTAGTTTTATGATTTTGATGTGGCCCTTCTGAGGGATTTTAAATATACCTTTTATACAGGATTTTACTGTTTTTGTATTACATGGTATACAGCCAACTACAGGAAAACTTTTTCCTTGTGGATTTTTTAAGCCTGTCATTCATTTCAAAATTGGCAACGATTATTCTGCGATACATAAATATTTGTAAAATGTCGAGTATGAGCAGTACCTGGTTTTACCCAACTTTGGACAAATTTGGATTTATTATTTTTGCCTGGTTCTTTCTTTTGACGTTCTGATCTGTGGTCCAGAGGAAGATCACAATCAGAATTGTCAGGATTCATATTCACTTGTATTTCATATACTTACAACATCCGTTTTTATTCTTTCTTCACCAATTATAATATTTTTACATATATAATCTTATACTCACTTGATGTGGTATATGTACCTACCGCCAGAAACAGATGAAGTTTCCGATGTAGAAGACATTGATGATAATAAAAAAATTGAAGAAAAGAATCTTCTGTGTAAAACCTTTCACACAGAAGATCCTTTTCTTCAATTTTTGTTAATTAATGGTATACAACCAGCTACAGGAAGTGCTTCCTTATGGATTGATGATAATATTATTATCATATACAGAGAGGATCTAAATTATGGAATAAATTCTTTTTCTCTAAAATGGACGACTTTGGAGAAAAGTCCTGAAACAGGTCGATTTTTATTTTTAAATTACAATGGTTTGGAATTTATTTCATATTAGTGAGGTTATCCATCTGAGCGTGATGACGTAATCAATGATTTTTTTAAATAGGAATAGGGGTCGTGTGGTACCGCATTTGAAAAGGTGTTCAATTCTCTATTCAGTAATATACACGATATCGTTATTCATACGTATGTAATTTATTTAGCTCCAAATACATTGTACGGCTGTCAGTAAATAGAAAAAAAAAATGTTTATTTCACAAATAAACATTTCTTTTCGCTTAAATTAAATCACAAACAGCCTCCCACCTACCTCTTGGCAGTTTGAACATTTAATTAAAGCGAAAAGCAATGTTTATTTGCTAAATAAACTTTTTTTCTATTTTCTGACGGCGATAGAATGCATTTTGAGTTAAATAAATTGCATACGTTATTCTTTTTTCGTCAATTAATTTAATTCAAAAATTATTATTTGGACCACTCTGTATAAATAAGGATATTAATGTTTATATTACTGTATAGTAGGGTGGGTCGACAAAAAACTTTTTTTTTTTTAGAAACGTTCTAGTGCGGAAAAGTTGCCTTTGGTAACAATAAAACATATTAAGCAAGAAAATATTTTTTTTATTTATTTTTCCGTTCGCGCATTGCACGTAAAATTACGGGAAAAAACAAAAAAACTCGATTTTTTCCATATTTTTTTTGAACCGTTTAACATGATATAAAAAACTCGTTCTAGCTTTCTTTTACTCACAATTGGTCCAAAAAGTCTTAAAAAATTTAGTTTGCACCAAAATATATAGTTTTCTGTTCGCGCATCGTACTTAAAGTTTGTGATAAATAGCGAAAATATGGGTTTTTGCGATCATTTTTTTGTTGTATTTGAACATCTTATAATCAATGTTTTCCAGTTTGTTTGCCTCTTTATGGTGCAAAACAATGGAAAATAAAGTATACAACTAATTAAATATATTGTTTTAATTTTTTTTTCAACATTCTTATGTGCAACACTTCGCTAGTTTTGTAATACAAAACTACCAAGGACTCACCACGTGGAGGTGGTTGCACTTTGAGCCCCACCCACACCCTACCCAACCAACCTTCCAAATGTAAGGTGTGTCATATCTACATTACTATACAATTATTTACGAAGTAGTTTTGTATCTCATTCTCAGTGTTTTTTTACTTGTTTATAACATTTTAAAATCAGATTTTTTTGAAAACTGTGGAATAACTGAGCGAGACTTTAGAGTGGCCCTGATGTATCCGTCTCTGGCTTCTTTTCCGCAAACTTTAGACGAAGCCTCAGTTACTAGTTTCACACACCTTTCAACTGCCTGTGTGTGACAAGGAAACTTTACTACTTCTCTCATTGGTTTTGAATCTAAACTAATAACTGACCTAATGTCTTCTTCTTTAAGATTTCTCAGAATTGGAGGAGGGTACAGCACACATTCACTCCAATGTATTATTTCTGTGTAGTCACCTGCCAGAAAGTTAATCTTCGGAGGGACGAAGTTTCGTATGGTCTTCTTCTTAGGGATGGTCTGCCTGGATTTTAAAATTCTTCTGTAGGCAAGTTCCCGAATGTGGTCTCGCCCATCAACAAGCATTGCTAAAAGTAAGTTTTCAGTGTGTGCAAAGAATGCGTTTCTTTCTATGACTGGGTCTACTACTTCACGCAACTCTTCGGACAAATATCGCGATGTTTGTATGGCTTGATATACATGTTTAGGCCCATCTGTAAAGTACTTACTTTTCTTTACTGAGAACCACACAGGCATGTAGGACTTTAGTATGAAATGAACGATCTCTTTAAGGTTTTCAGAGGGATCTGATGATCCTATGTACAGTCTAAGTACTCTATTTGCAGCAGTTAAACATCTGGAATGGGATAAAGGGCCAGGGTCCCGAACGGCTAAGTCTTCCGGACAATACCCTAGAGTTATTGCACTTGATATTTCCAACAAATATTGTTGATCTTTGCTTAATGTGCTTTTGTCTATTTCTGGAATAAAACAGTCTATTGGTTCATAATCAACCACAGGGAGTCGTTCACATGAAATCAGCTGCTGTCCGATTGGGCTATTAAAACTCTTAGGCCCTGTAGTTTGGCCATCAATGTGCTGGAAAATATGACGAAACGGAAGTTCGTTGAAATGAAGTAAACAAACACTCCATTGAAGAGGGCGCCCTACATGTTTTTCTAGCTGATGGATGACACCATTCTTCCAGCCAGTGTTGGTTACTGTACCATCGCACCCAACAACTTCTAAGTTTTCTAGTGGCATTGAGAGTTCTGTCAACTGAGAACTTATACTGTGAGTTATATCAGCGGAAGAACTGGATGATGGTGATACGTGCCCAATAAAATCTGAACCAGGCTCCATTATGAGAGAATAATGTTCTTCTTTTAAGGTTCTTCTGAATTGCTTGGCATTTAACTTCTCAATAAACAACGTGTCATCTTTTCTTCCGTCGAAGTACAGACCCCAGCTTTCTGTGGGAGGAGTGAACTCATTTTTTAACTCACTACTGACACGGCTCTTCTCCCTTCTGACTTTACTTTTATCTACAACAAAGGCAGATTCTGACTCTTTTATCATGCCAACATCTTGCAGAACGCTGGAAGCTATAAGAGCTGTAGCCCGATCTGAAACACCGAACATGTAACTGTTTAGAGAGGTCGCATTAAGTTTTATCCTCATCTGCCAGGGAGGCTTTTTAGCGGATTCATCTTCGTAGTCTTCATCTTCCATTGTCTCTAGTTCTTCATCAGAACTACATTCAGAACGGGGTTTTGAACACTCTTCTTGTTTATCGACTTTTTTACTACTGGCAAGTCTCTGAAGATCGCGAGCTTTCCGCTCGGCCTTTGCAGTAAGTTTTTTTGTTACTATTTTATCAACAGCTCCAATTTTCCCTAGATTGAAGTGTCTTTGAAGATAAAAAAATCTCATTTCAAGAACAGGGATTTTGTTATTTTTTTCACATAAACATTCAATTGAAATCGCACACTGACATGCTTCTGGTGATTTTTTGCAAGTACAGATACACTTCATCGGGCATTTACAAGCAGCAACGTCAAACAGATTTTTAGCCTTAAGTTTAAATTCCTCCAACCTTGTGTTAAAAAAAGCCTTATCCTTATCTCGGTTGTACGACTTTCTTAGGGTAGTGTAAGAACTGTAGTACGCATTAATAAGCGTTATGATTCTGCTATAAGACAAAGGGGGAATGGATGCTTTCTCATACAAATCAATTATTAGTTTCGCGACTGTGCAAGCTACTTTAGAAAAACTTACATTCCTCTTGTTGTTGGTCTCTAGTACAAATTTGTACCTCTCTTCTAAACAGCACCGAAGAACACACTCACCAGTTGGCAGTTTATTCTGTAGGAAGCTTCGAGGCTCACCAACTATAGGACAACAAAACTCCTGTCTAGACTTGGCAATTACAGCTCTAGTGAGAATAGTTTCTGACTCACTCTCCATTGCTTGATGTTAAATCACGTAATAAGCTTATAACGATCAAAAAACTATGAATATCATAACGAAGTAATAGTACAACACAAATTATAACACATTAAAGTCAAGACACAACTATCAGACACTGAGACAAATCGTGACACTAGTGGCACTATGACAGACAGCGGTAGACTGGCGGCCGAGTTCTGGTGGGAGAAAGGAATATGCAGCGTTGCCACATTTTATTTACGAAATCTACTGCATGTTTGGCCAAAATCTACTAAAATCTACTAAAATCTACTAAATCAAAAACTAAAATCTACTAAATAAAAAACTAAAATATACTAAAACTTTATTAACATATTTGTATAAATAATTTATGATTTTTTTTTGTAAAAGCCACTTTACACCATGCAACTAATTGCGCAATTAATTGCACAATTTCTTGCAGCAATAGAAATTGCATCGTGTCATACGCGAATTGCACAGAAAAGCTGCAACTCCTTGCTGCAAGAATAAGTTGCAGCTAAATAGAACATGTCCTATTTTTCATGCAATTTTTTCTGCAATTTGGTTATATTTTTAGTAACTTTTAAGGCTACAGTGTTTGTTTTTACTTTTCTGCTGTCAACAAATAAAAGATTTTGATGACATTGAACTTCTGTCATCTTAAATTTCAAACCAAACAATTTATTAACAAAACTAGAGGAACTTTTTACCAATTTCAAGCTTCACAGATAATATTATTCAGAAGAATAACTTTAATTATGCAACATAGGGATTAAAAAAAACTATTTTATTTCTTACAACTTGTTTCCTTTTGTAAATGAATAATATGTATTACATACTTGGATTAGGTATTAATTGATTTTGTTATACTTAATACATAATATTATAATTTTCTCAAATTATAATCTAACATCTTTAATCTAATATCTGATAATTCTACTCAAAAAATTACATTTAATTTGTAAAAACAAACATAACCTAAAATTTATGCTATTTTGTCAAAGTTTCTGTCTATTTCATGTCAGTTTATGCAATTGTTTGCACCGTGTAATCACTTTATTGCAGAAAGTTAGTTGCAACTTATTGCACAAGTTCTTGCGCAAGAAATTGTGCAATTAATTGCGCAATTACTTGCATCGTGTAAAGTGGCTATAAGAAAAACAACAGCTATAGTTAGAAATTTATGTGAATTTGATGGCAGTAATCGATTATTTATTTGAGTGATCTTAAAATTTTTTTTGTTAATTATTAAAAATATTGTACAAAATGTACTTTATTATGAATTAAATTTATGTCAAAAAGTGAAATTCAGTAGTATTTTGTAATTATTATATCCATATAAAACAAGTCAACACTTTACCGATTTAGTAATTATTCAATATTGATAACTATCGATTAAAAATCGAAAACGGCCATCATGTAAAAGTCATCTGTCAGTTGTCATATGAAATTTTTATTTTGTCCACTTCAGGAATTAATGTCTAAAATTCTAATTAAAACATTCAAATTGTTAATGCAAGTAAATTCCACTTATATTTACAGCACAAAATAACTATAATATTGACCAAATAGAGATTATATTTATATTTATATAATATGTTTACTAACAAACAACCCAGACGAGCAAGAGGCACAAATTGGAATTGGAAAGGAAGAAAAATGTAAAGTAGTAAGAGCCGAAGAGGAAGGAAGTCGGAAGCCATTTCCGGTTTTTTCCTGTGCTCATGACGATAAAAAAAAGCGACGTTGTCAGTTTTTTTTTTGAAAAAGAAAGCGAAAGCTTAAATATTATTTTTAAAATGTGGTAAATACTAAAAAAAGCAAATTTTATTTAATTCATAACAATATGTTGAAATCTACCAAAAATCTACTAAAAAATATTGCCTACTAAAATTTTTACAAAAATGTCAAAAATCTACCAAAAAAGTAGAAATCTACTAAATGTGGCAACGCTGGGAATATGGCCGACTAGTGAGAGAGGGGAGGGTTACGTGAGGCAACAGATCTAGTTCTAACCAGTTAAATCCACTTGCAGAAGCGAACTCAACTACTGTGCGTTGTGTTCTGGTGAAACAAGCAGACAGTTTAACCTGTGTCGTACAGCCGTCGAGTTTTAACATGCTATAAAAAGACTTGATTTTTTTTAGATTATAAATTACTAAAACTATATATATTAACATCAACATTTTTGTTTAGGTTATTTTGAACATATTTGAGGCAAAGGTACTGGAATACGATAATTATACCATGTTCAGCTAGCCAAACAAATTATCGCAAAAACCTGAATTTTCGCTATTTATTGTAAACTTTAAGTATGATGCGCGAACGGAATTCTATATATTTTGGTGCAAACTAAATTTTTTAAGATGTTTTGGACCAATTGTGAGTAAAAGGAAGCTAGAACGAGTTTTTTATATCATGTTAAATGGTTCAAAAATATATGGAAAAAATCGAGTTTTTTTGTTTTTTCCCGTAGTTTTACGTGCAATGCGCGAACGGAAAAATAAATAAAAAAAATATTTTCTTGCTTAGTATGTTTTATTGTTACCAAAAACAACTTTTCCGCACTAGAACGTTTCTAAAAAAAAAATATTTTTTTTCGACCCACCCTACTGTATAGAGAATTGAACACCCTTTCAAATGAGGTGCCACACGACCCCTATCCCCATTTAAAAAAATCATCGATTACGTCACCACGCTCAGATGGATGACGTCAGTTTTTTGAAAATAAAAATCGACCTGTTTCGGGATTTTTCTCTAAAGTCCATTTTAGAGAAAATAAATTTATTCCATAATTTAGATCCTCTCTGTATATAAATATGAGAAGAATATTTAGAAGACAATATTTCTCACCCTCAGTAATATAAGGGCTCAACTCAAAATTTGTGTTAACTGTGATTTTGAATGATATGGGCACAAAATGAAATTCTCTACCGGTTAGCGTTGACAGAGGGAGAAAAAGAACATGAATGGTTGGGTAAATAGGCCTCTCTTAAGGCCGCGTTCAGAGTGGACGAGCAAAGAGCAAAGAGCAAAGAGCAAAGAGCAACGAGCAAAGAGCAAAAAGTGCACGTTCAGAGTGGACGAGCAAAGAGCAAAGAGCAAAGAGCAAATAAGTGCTAATAGCGGGTAGTTACGCTAGACGAGAGTTTAGTTCTTTTCCACTCGGCAGTGTGGATAGGAGCGGTAGGATATTTGCTCTTTACTCTCACAGTAGTCCATGTAGTGAGACCGCTCCCATCTGAAAAAATTTCCGATTCGGTCTCTTTGTGGACTCCTATTTAAAAATATTTTAAAATTTCCTTTAAACAAATCTGAAGGGTGCCGGGCGGAATTTTTGGGCAGAAATTGTTTAAACAATGTTTTTAAACAAATACAAAAGATCACGTTTTTTGCTCTGGAACATATATTTTTAAGTTTTGTGGGTCATCTAAACAACAAAGGTATCTTGTAAATGTTCTCAAAAATTGATAGTTTTCGAGTTATAGGCAATTTAAAATCTGAAAAATGCGAAAATACCCATTTTCGAGGCCTAAATACTCATATTTAAATTAGTATTTTTGAGGTTGCCAGATACTTAAATTGAAGTTTAAACATTGAGCCTCAAGACTCTGAAGAGTGATCGCGTCTAACCTTAATTTATACCGTTGTTTTTTAATTGTTAAATATGCGTGTTTATTCGATTTTTTGCCGGTGTGGCGCGCTCTATTTCAAAAATCTCCTATTTTCCTCCGAAAATTATTTTTTCTAGATTTTTTGGGATTTTCTAAATAAAATAAGTTTCTTGACATTTTTCTCAAAAGTTAACAGTTTTAAAGTTATAAGCGATTTAAAATCCAAAAATGAGTTTTTTGTCATTTTTTGGATTTTAAATCGTTTATAACTTTAAAAGTATTAACTTTTGAGAAAAATGTCAAGAAACTTATTCTATTTAGAATATCCCAAAAAATCTAGAAAAAATAATTTTCGGAGGAAATAGGAGATTTTTGAAATAGAGCGCGCCGCACCGGCAAAAAAATCTGATAAACACGCATATTTAACAATTAAAAAACAACGGTATAAATTAAGGTTAGACGCGATCACTCTTCAGAATCGAAGCTGAATGTTTAATCTGTAATCTGTCTAATCTGTTTAATGTGTAACCTCAAAAATACTAATTGAAATATGAATTTTTAAGCCTCGAAAATGCGTATTGTCGCATTTTTCAGATTTTAAATCGCCTATAACTCGAACACTATTAATTTTTGGGAAAAATTACAAGATACCTTTTTTGTTTAGAATAACCCAAAAAACCTAAAAATATATAATAATAAAAATGGTATACATTTTTATTTTATAGTCGTATTACTCCGTAGAGTAAGTGCACACCTACATTGCCTACATAGGGCTTTTCATTCACAGTCATTTGTTTCGAGCTTCTGTCATGTGTCACATAATATTAATATATCTACGACATACGTTATTGGTATATACAATAATACAAACCAAAGACGCATGACGTAGATATATTAATATTATGTGACACATGACAGAAGCTCGAAACAAATGACAATCGATGAAAAGCCCTATTGGATCCGATTTTCTCCGATCAGATCAGATCAGATCAGATCCGATCCGATACATAGGGCTTTTCATTCACAGTCATTTGTTTCGAGCTTCTGTCATGTGTCACATAATATTAATTTATCTACGTCATACGTTATTGGTATATAAACAATACAAACCGAAGACGTATGGCGTAGATATATCAATATTATGTGACACATGACAGAAGCTCGAAACAAATGACAGTCGATGAAAAGCCCTATTGGATCCGTCTTTCTCCGATCAGATCAGATCCGATCAGACCGGTTTTCCGGCGAGGGTGCCTACATTGGTTCAGTAATCTTCCGACCACCGACCACCGACAATAAGTTCCGATGAAGATGTGTTGAGATGATGACATTGAATATATTTAAACATGTTAGCTTGCAACCCCCAACTTGCAACAAACTTGCAACCAGTTTGCAACCAACTTGCAACCAGTTTGCAACCAGTTTGCAACCAGTTTGCAACCAACTTGCAACCAATTTGCAACCAACTTGCAACCAATTTGCAACCAACTTGCAACCATCTTGCAACCAACTTGCAACCAATTTGCAACCAACTTGCAACCAACTTGCAACCAATTTGCAACTCAACTTGCAACCAATCGGAATGAAACCAAACACTTCTCGATGAGAATAGGAGAAGCTACTCCCGACGTCGGCCGATATCGGATCTGATCTGATCTGATCGGATCGGAGAAAAACGGATCCAATGTAGGCACTCCCATTTAATACTATGGGTTTATTTTTTATTTCGACGTCGGCCGACGTCGGATCTGATCTGATCTGATCGGATCGGAGAAAACGGATCCAATGTAGGCACCCCCATTTAATACTATGGGTTTATTTTCTATTCCGACGTCGGCCGACGTCGGATCTGATCTGATCGGAGAAAATCGGATCAAATGTAGGTGCGGCCTAACTAGGTGCATTTTTCCGTTGGAACTTTACCAGCTGCAGACGGGGGATGTGAATTGCATAGTGTAGAATTCCTTCCCTCTCGTCTTCACTGCAGCATCCATTTGACTTGCAAATTGGTCTTGGAGGTGTCACCAGGAAAGTGTACCAATAAGTTTTCAATTTAAAAATCTTTTAGTAATATTTTTAATATTTTCAATATTAATAATTTACTATTATTGCTTGTTCACAATGGACGTAACCATAAGATGAACGTAAACCGTTATAATTTCGTAAATCGTAATTTGTACATAATTTTATGCAGCGTTCACAATAGACTTAAAGTTTACGTAAAGACAGGCTGTCTTTACGTAAAATTTAAGTCTATTGTGAACGCTGCATAAAATTATGTACAAATTCCGGTTTACGAAATTATAACGGTTTACGTTCATCTTATGGTTACGTCCATTGTGAACAAGCGCTTAGGATTGAAAACTACTTCGTCTAAAAATATATGTTCCGGAGCAAAAAAACGTGATCTTTTGTATTTGTTTAAAAATAGGTATTTATGAAACAGTTCGTGAAGTATGCTTTTTGCGAACGCACGCGATATTTAGAGCACGAGCGACAGCGGGGCGAGTGCTATACATCGCGTAAGTTCGCAAAAAGTACTTCATGCACAGTTTCATACAATATTTTATCTACTCTACCATAAACAAATAAAAAAACTGTAACTCTTCGTCACTGGAATTCATTTCTATTCTACAATTTTTAGAACTTTGACATTTAAAAATTCTAACTTCTTTCAAACCACAAAACTGTAAAAACTTTTGTCGTAATTTATTGCTCATTATGTCATCACCATGACAACGCCAAAGTTAAGGATATTTGATTATATGAAAGTGTGTTAAAAACAGTGCGAAAAAGTAAGTCCCATTTAAAATACATTGTTACTTCACGCTCACTTTAAACACTTCACGCACTGCTATCTATAATGACAGTTTTCACAAACTAAAAACTTACACGTAACATAACATAGAGTAGATAAAATTGTTTAAACATTTTCTGCCCAAAAATTCCGCCCGGTGCTCTTCAGATTTGTTTAAAGGGGACATTTTTGAATAGGAATTGACAAAGAAACCGAATCAAAAATTTTTTCAGACGGGAGCGGTCTCACTACATGGACCAAAGAAATCAAACTTGTTTGGTTTCGCCGCTTTGCTCTTTGCTAGCACTCTGTGCACCTCCGTTTGCCAGTATGAGTTTGATTTCTCCGCTTTGCTCTTTGCTCTTTGCTCTTTGCTCTTTGCTCTTTGCTCGTCCACTCTGAACGTACGCTTAGGGCCAATTTCTCATATCGAGTTCAACTCCAGTTTAACCTGAACTTCTAGTAAACGTCAGTTTAAAGTCAAAATCGTCTTTCTCAATTCACGATCAACCGATGGCAGTTTAAACTTGAACGATCCTTGAACGGTGGAATTCGGCCGTTCAAAGATTTCAGAACTCAGTTCAGATGATTCCATGGACTACGCATGCGTTGTATTAACACGAACCGCTGTCATAATATAAATATATCCTATTTTATTATATTAAGCCCAACGATAAACGATAACATTATTTTTGTTTTTATAATATTTATTTATAATTATTAAAATGACTATTTGACTATAAATACTTAAATTTAACTTTATTCAAAAACAGCATAAAAATGGTAGTTCAAAATGGCAACAGTTTTTTACCTTTTGCCATCTATTGGCATTTCTCGAAAACTGTAGAACGAGCGCTGACATGAACGCGCAATGAGAAATGCATTTCAAACAAAACCACAGATCACGGGTGAACCTGGTTCAACTGAACCATAGATTAACGCAGGTATGAGAAATCGACCCTTACTCTCCTCGGCAACCTCTGGTTTTTACTGCTACAAGGGAGCAATCAGTAACATGTCTTTCTATGACGAAAATCAGGGTTAGTTTGTGTTTTAACATTTTGTATTATATAGAATAGTTTTTAGCTGAGCCGATATATTATGCAAAATATAATAAATAAATGGGTCTAATTCATAATAGATCGTTCTTTTGCTTTAATTTATTTTCTCATCGCTATTTATAGTGCATATTTAGAATCTTTAAACGCGATTTAACCAAAATCTACTTTTTTGAGTCATACTTAGGGGTCGCCAAGCTCTAGAAAATTTAAAGCTCTTGTCTTGATTTCAAGACAATATCAAGACAAGTAATTTTAGATTTCAAGACAAGACAAGAAATTTTATGTCAATACCAAGATTTCTTGTCAAGAAAACAAGAAATCTTAAAATATCTTGGCTAATAATGAAAACTCGAAAACGTATTTATTTGTGAAAAATATAACATATTTTAATATAACATACAATATTATAATTTATTACACTTTATTTGCTGAAGCGATTTAAAAAACATGTGTATTAAAAATAGTAAATTATACAATCCTGTTGAAAATAAAATTACAAACTAGATTTTATTTTAAATAACAAATTTAGCACATTTTTACATCGAAATTGATAACACATGAATTAATAAGGCAGATAAACTTCTTATGGAGTCAACGCCTAGCTTATTTCTTGGCTTTGTTATTGTTTAAGCTGCTCTTGAAAATAGCTTTTCAGCAGATACAGATGTTAATGGCGTTCCGAGAAAACCCTTGGTCATGTGCGATAATGACGGGTACACATTTTCGTGTCTTCTCCACCAATCATCTTCTCAGGCTCATTTAAGTATTTTTTAATTTCAAGCTTCCAAGATTGTAAGTAAGTTATCATTATCAGCTTTCTTAATAGGCAAGTAATTTTTAAATCAAATTCGTTATCTTCTTTTTAGCACTAAGTTCTGGCTCTAGTATTGATTTCTGAATATTAGATGATTCTGGGATTTATTAAAGTATTCTTTAAATATTTCTTCAAATTTTTGTACTGCCTCTGCTTATAAAATCTTTCCCAAAATAAAGAGGAAAATGCCTCTACTTTACGCCGAGAATCCAAAATAAGAACTATATAGGGTGAGGCAGATAAAGGGCCTATTAGAAATATCTCGAGAACTAAAGTAAAGAAAATTATGAAAATTAGAATATATGTGTTTTGAGGTGTGAACTATTTAATGAAAATATTTTGGTCTCTTTGCTACTTCCGGTTATACCGGAAGTTGATTGTAACTTCGTTTTTTTAAATAGGACACCCTATATATTTTTACGTTTTTGGATTCTCCTCGATTTCTTATTTCTTAAAATATAAGGTTTTGTAATATTATACAGGGCAGATTAAAAGATAATTACGTTTTTTAAATAATTTCGTAGCAAAATTCACACCCTGTAGAATTGTAGTAGTTTTACATAAAAATCCATTTATATGTTCAAATGATTTTTAATATGGTCTACTATTGTTACCAATTATTAGTATAGCTAAATTTTGAATTTTAGTATACAGGGTGGGTCGAAACTCGGAATGTGTATTTTCTGAGTTTTCTTAAATGGAACACACTATATTTTAGTATTGTAATGAAATGGTATTTTATGGTACTTTTTAATTTCTTAAGTATTCCCTATACCCAACTGCTTTAATTTGTGCTTAATTGTTAATCGCATCAACAATCTTAACTACGTAGATATTTTGATAGATCAACCATTATTGGCAATTTTAAGTATCAGTATCGATTAGTATGTATTTATTTCCGAAAAATTATTTGTGATTGAATATTTTTACGGCCAACCTAATAAAATTTCAGGTATTTTGTGTTGCAATTAATGTTTGGCTTGAATCACCAATAACTCACAAATTGAAGCAGTTAGGTATAGGGATTTCTTAAGAAATTAAAAAGTATCCTAAAATAACATTTCATAACAATACTAAAATACAGGGTGTTCTATTTAAGAAAACTCAGAAAATACTCATTCTGAGTTTCGACCAACCCTGTATACAAAAAAGGAAAAATTTAACTATACCAATAATTCTTAACGTAGTAGACTATATTAAAAATCATTTGAACATAAACAGAGTTTATTATGTCAAACTACTAAAATTCTACAGGGTGTGAATTTTGCTACGAAATTAATAAAAAAACGTAATTATCTTTTAACCTACCCTGTATAATATTACAAAACCTTATATTTTAAGAAAGAAGAAATCAAGGAGAATCCAAAAATGTAAAAATATACAGTGTGTCCCATTTAAAAAAACGAAGTTACAACCAACTTCCGGTATAACCGGAAGTAGCAAAGAGACCAAAATATTTTCATTAAATAGTTTCACACCTCAAAACCCGTGTATTCCGATTTTCATAATTTTCCTACCTTGAGTTCTCGAGATATTTCTAATAGGCCCTTTATGTGCCTCACCCTGTACAGTATATCCAATTAGTTTTATTATAGTGTTCCAGTATTTTAACTCTCGCAGCTTAAATGCAGTAAATTAATTGCTCATCGGTAGCGCCTCTATCAATTTTATTGACAAGTTCGTGAGCCCATATTTCCTGTTTGTCTAAAAGTAAGTTTATTCCAATTACCACCAATGGGAGTATGCAATATTTTTCCTCTTCCAGTATTGCAAAAAGTTTTTAACCCTTATCCGGGCAACACATTTTACTTACGTAACCGGGCAACTAGGGTCCGTTGGGCCCACCACTGTTCTTGAGTGTACTATTCATATTTACCATATATTTCTAATATTCTTTTCTGATTTTTTAATAACGTTAAATTTAAATTGTCTAGAATAAAAAAATGTGCTACTATAGTATGCGGTCTACCTCGAGGGTACGATCTACCTTAAGTATTTGCACAAAATAATGAAATGCAAGAAAACTTTTGTAGAAAAAACATTTGTACGGAACAATTTGCTCATCTACCGTTATGTTTTTTCCTGGTAAATAGTATTCCTGAAAGTTTCTTGATTACACACATCGCGTATTGCTGCTAATTTGTCGTTCCTTCTTCGTTCAGACCTCGTGTCCTTATCGTCAAATCGAACAAATCTTAGCACATTTTTGAATCGTTTTAACCCCATGGTAGCTTTATATATAGTAGGTCCATAAACCTTACTTCAAAGTATATCTTCATTATAGATATTGGCACTCAGGCGCCCTGCAGTTAGAAGTATTTCAATGAAGGCCTATAGCTCTGTTGAGTCGCAATATTTCCAGTTATCTATCCCCAGGTCTTTTTCGGCTTCTTTGTTTGTACACTTCACTATTTCGTTCACAATTTTTTCGTCCACAAACAAACAAAAGTAATCAACAGGATCATCTACACTTTGACCAGGGGATAACATTACTTTGTGCACTTTGCTTTTTATTATGTCGCAGGATCGCATACCTCCTGTCGGTTGTGGTTAAGTCTTCCAGTTAATTTCATCCTTAGTTTCAAAAATTACACACTCTGAAATCTGAGAACTTGTAGCTACACATTCTTCTTCATTATCACTCAATACTACTTGCCTGTCATCCTATTCACTTGCTTCTGAAAGATGATCTTCAATTTCAGAGTTCCTTTCAATGCCACCTACTTCAGGAGATTCTTCATCATCGGAATCCCATAAATTATTTGCAATATCTTGCAGTTCTGTAGCTGATAATGGTTTTCGGGACTTTTTATTCGCACTATTTACTTTCATTGTAATTCAATATAATTTTAGGAGCTTAGTTGTCGACACTAACATTGATAACCAACGACTGATAACAGATGCAATATTTATTTCAAAATATGTATAGGTAATACCTACCTGAAAATATTATTGCACACCAACAATTATTATCAGTTTTTAAAATTCATTTGGAATAGATATAACACCTATTTTAAGCATCTCTTTGATGTTTACATCGAAGAGATGTTTATATTATTGGTTACAACGTTTAGACTTGATTATTGGATTTCCGGAATCATAAAAGTCGTTTAGATAATCCACAAAAACATTACCTGACTGCCAGATTAACTTCTGTAACAAAGATTTAGGCCCGTATTTATAGTCGAGTCTCAAGACAGCGTCGATGCTCAAGACCGACCTTGAACCAACTTTGTGTTTTATAAACCGATCTCGAGACACGACGTTGTCTTGGGAAGTGTAAAATGACAGCCGAATCTCAAGTCATCGATCGACCTTCCTCAAGACCGCGATTCTAACCTAACTTTGTTTGTTATTGTTTGAATTTTGAATATTTTAAATTCAGTTATTCAGTTCCAACATATATTTTTTGTTTTTCTAATTACAACAAAAATGTATGAAGAAGTAAAAGCATTTTTAGAGTTTATTGATAATATTGGAGAAGAAAATCGCCCGGGAAGTATACAAAAGCGATATATTCAAGATAAAAATATAATCTAAAATACAATGGAGTATTACAATATTGAAGTTCATCAGCGAATCAGCGCATTAACTTAAACAATAAAGGTTTTATGCTACTTATAGGAATATAACCAGTTTTTATGAGGAAGCCCACTTTCCAAAAATGTACAGGTACTGTAAAGACATACAATATATGTTATTCAGGCTCTTATTATGTAAATGAATTTGTAGGTACTAGAAGAGAAATTATGTATATTATTGTTCAACAACAAGGTTATCAAGTCATTCAATATTTGATCTAAGAGCATTAACCCTTAACTGGTCCAGTACTGTAGCAGTAGCGTAACTGGTCCGGCGTCGTCTGCGAAACTACTGTTTTCAAGAAAGCCAAACAACACTCAAAAATAATTTTTTTTATATAAATAAATGTTACAAACATACCTTGATATGTTTATATAAAAGTTAACGTATTAGATTTGGGCGTTACTTGGGTTAAGAAAAAAATATTAAAATAAAACTGAAATCCGCACAAATATTTGTGAAAAAGCACATAGTTTTGTAAAGTTAATAAAAAAAATATAAAAAACAACATGAAAAACAAAATGTATTGCTAGGATAGATGTTCAAACTGCACACTAAACCAAAAACTAGGTAAAATAAAAATCAATCAAAAATGTTTGTTTCCAGCATCAGTCAAACTTTACCTATTTTATATGCAATTTTTACATAGGTAGTGGTTTTGTACATCCCAAACAAACAGGCTTTTTGCAACGCAAGCACAGGTATTTTGTCAGCCTGCGCTTTCTACAAGGTCATAAACTGCAAATCTTGCGTTTTTCTAAAACAAAAACATCCTCTTGTTCTTCTTGAACTCCAAGTATGAACACAAAAAAGTGACACCAACGGTCTGGCGTCGTCTGAGAAACTACTCTCAACCTAACTGTTGCGATAACTTTTTAGGAACTGAGAGAAACTTGTCTCAAATACACCCACTTGTCAAGCTCCAATAGTTTAAGGATTAGATAGAACGACTTGCCTGTGGGCGGTGCCAATTTCCAACAAAATATAATCAAAATTATTGAATCGTGTGTCAGACGACGCCAGACCAGTTAAGGGTTAAGAGTGAAATTGTGAAATGGAAAGAAGTGAAATTCCAGGATTATTAATAGGAATAGATGACAGTAGTGGGTATGCATGCAGCCACTATCTACTTACCCCAGTATTACACCCAGGTATTTATTGATAATTGCTAAATAAATAGTAGGTTATTTAATAGACATAAATATCTTTTTAGGTAATGATCAAGAAAATAAGATATTTTTACCATAGTACTCATGTGAGAACAAGAAATGTAGAAAAGCTATTTGGAAGCTGGAAAAGAGAGTTTCCTTCAACAAGGTCTACAAACCAAATTACATACATGTCTTGCAATAATAGTGCTACAGCAGTACCTTACAATCTAGGTAAATAATGATCTGGTGGTAAATAGACATGTTAATGATGTGGAACAATCTCTAAATTTTTGGTGACATTTTTTTAAACAATATTTTGCATGAGAATACATTATTGAATACCTACTCTTATTGTGTTTGATTTTTTTGTCTATTATTTCTCAAAATATCATGATCATTGTTCGACAGCCCTTTTTGTTTGAGTTTTGGTCTCTTGAGGAATACAGCTCCATTCCAATCTATTTCAGGATTTGTTCTTGCAATTTTTTATTTTTAAAATATCAATGTCTTATTCTGTTTGTTCCTTATATCTAATCTATAGTCTTTCTCTCGTTATATGTCCAGCTGACATTTGTGTGTTTATTTTGGAAAGTATTTCATATGCTTCCATCCTTCCTCTTAGAACGTGGTCCTATTTTGATGAATGCATATGGATCGTGGTATGCCCTGTATAGTTCAAAATTATATTTCGTATGCTTCTATCCTTCCTCTTAGAACGTGGTCCTATTTTGATGAATGTATATGGATCGTGGTATGCCCTGTATAGTTCAAAATTATATTTCATATGCTTCCATCCTTCCTCTTAGAACGTGGTCCTATTTTGATGAATGTATATGGATCGTGGTATGCCCTATGCCCTGTATAGTTCAAAATTATATCTTCTCTGGTCTTCATATTTTAGATGCTATTTAGCCTGATTCTAGTGCTTTATCGTTGTTTCCAGTGCTTTATCAATTTATCATCGTTTATTTTACCTACCTGTCTACTGCTACTCTACTATTGTACTTTCACCATATATTTTTGGAATATAAATATATAGTAACCTTCTGTCTTTCTCTTGTTCAACTGGAATTTGTTTATTTATTCTGAGAATACATTATTGAATCTGTATTATGTTAGATATATTATTTTTTATTTTATTTCTTAATATGTATGTATTTTTTATATTTTATTTTAAAATAAATGAGTATGAGTTTTTTTCTTCTTAAATGAGTATTTATTTGACAAACCTTTCCTTACCAAATATAAAATTAATTACACATCTGGACCTCGGAGGTTAACTACACTATGTCATTTCGAGCAACTGTGTTTAGCGTTTGTTTGCAACAAAGTTTAGAGCACTTAGGATGTTAATAAAAATCTGATATATCCCATAATTAGTTGAAAGACAATATGACTATATTTTAATGATAATATATAACCAATGTGTATAATCCAAGTAATAAAAAAACACCATGTCGACATAGTGTAGATTACCTCCGAGGTCCAGGCGTGTAAACAGCAATACTGTGATAAGCACTCTAATAACCAGCAAAATAGCCCAAAAAATGGAAAACTTATGTTGTGAAATAAAAAGAGGATGTAAAATTATCTATAGGAACCTACAAATTTACATTACATAGTTTGTCACCTTTAGATGTGTGGGAGGAGTATGACAACTGTCGCAGAGGTCTAAAGGTGGGAAATTATGTAATGTAATGTAAATTTGTAGGTTCCTATTGATAATTGTACACCTCTACTAGTTTCATCTCCTTTTATTTCACAACGTACTATATGTTTCCATCTTTTGTGTCATTTTGCCAGTTAATAGCACGCTCATCACTGTATACCATTATTTATGCAGATGACATAGTCCTCTTAACAAGAAAAAAAGCTGAAGTTGTTTAGAAACTTGAGAGGTGAAGCAAGAAAATTGCATGTCTATAAATGAAACAAAAATAAAATATTAAGTGTATTGAAATGTGTGGAGAGATGAAGTAGAATAAATTTTTCACACTAAAAACAGGAACAAAGGCATACAAAATTGAAAATATCAACCAATGCAAGTATTTAGGAGTGGCAATAATTGATAAATTAGAAGAAGAAAAAGAAATAGAAAAGATACTACTAAGAGTAAGCTAGTAAGCAGATCGATGGTATATGATTGAAGTCAAAAATGTATGTAGGACAACTATAATGCAAAAATGTATTATGAAGCAGTTACTTAAATGGCATTGTATGCTTGTGGCACTTGAAACAATTAATAAGAAAGATGAAATGAAAATAGACATAGTACTGGTAGGGGCTGGCAGTTCTGAGTTAGGACTGGCAAAAAATAATAGATATGGAAAGTCGGGTGGCTAGGTCAACATTACTTGAATGTAAGAGCGACATGTAAGAGATTATTTTTGGAGGAAAAAAAAGAAAAAGACCATGAAAAGAGTTGTTAGAAGCAATAAGGAGATTTGGATGATATAGAAGTGTAGAATTGGAGGAGGAGCGTTAATGTCCAGTAGAAATGGATAGGCTATATTTACTTTTGTGCTGTTATTTGGGGAAGATTGTTAATATTTTATATCAATATTGTTGTTGCTTGATAAAAATTCTTCTAATAATTTAATTTTATCTGACTCATTCATATTGACAATTTAGACATATATTTATACATTTTAGAGTAGATGACTTTAAAGCAATATAGCCAATATTTATGAGTTGCGTTCCTGGGACGATTTTATTAAAATATAGTTAATTCGATTACATAAAATCAACTTTAACTCAATAATATCCGTCACAAAATTTATAGCATGTGATCTGTCTTTAAGAATTTAAACATTAAATAAATTTAATTTCAAACTTAAATTGCGGCTTATTCCCATGAAAATAGTAATTGCATTTTATACAAGTTCCACCTGTCATGGTTTCTTCTTTGTTTTAAGTCAGATGAAGAATATAAACATACAAGAAAGCTTACACAATTAATAAAAAGGCAGGTAATACTAGGAAGTACTATACTAATAGTTTTATTTGCTTTCTCTCACAAGAAATAAAGGATATCTCCAACGAAGAATAAAGTAATATCACAGTATTCTGTTATATACTGGGGTAATATCAAAGAATATATTTATACTTTCCTTTAATATTCAATCCTTTACCACAAAGAAAAGAAATCATTTACCTCATAATGGAAAGAAATGAGAGGTCATTAACCTTTGAACAAATAGCATGTAAGATTTAGAAAAAATAAAAATGTAAACTATCCACTAATAAAATAAACTTTATTTAACTGAAAACATTTTAATAATCCATTTTCAAAAAACAAAATAAATATAAAAACATTTCAAAGGTATTTAACTTGACGATTGACAGTTTTTAGTTGGTGTTGTGTTCTATGTCAAAATTGCTTAAAATCCATAATTTTCCAGCCTCGAGATCAATCTTGGCCGAGATCAGCCGAAGACTCGTTTATAAAACAGAACGTGGTCTTGAGCTCGACGTTGCCGTAAGATCGTCTTGGCTGAGACCGGTCTCGAGATCAGTCTTGAGTACTGACTATAAATACGGGGCTTAGACTTTACTTAAAAATACAAATAGGATCCGACGGGCGCGTGTTGCCCCTTTACGTGACATAATTCTTTTGACGCACTAAGTTCAAAAATGATAATGAATATTTTGAATAGCTCATGACTAGTTGAAGGAAACATACTTCTAAACAAATTCAGTGATGCATAAAATTCAATAAAAATTTTTTTTATCAGTTTATGATAAAAGAATTGGCGTCTCGGGCCCGTTGGACCCACCTTGCCCGGATAAGGGTTAAAACCTCTCAGATACTGACAAAATTTATTGATCAGAACGCATTATTCATGTAATACCTTGCAATTATTTAGATTTTATTTATCTTTCTTATTAGATTACTAGACATCAGTAAATACAATGAATTACCAGAACACTCCCACTGAAGTGTCTATCCTGATAAACAATTTAACAATGAAACGAACAGTTGTATAAACACAACGTATTCTAATTATTAATTAAACATAAGTATTTAGAAGACAAAGTCACTTATTTATCGAATTTAAGAATTCATAGGTACTTATCTATATCTATCGTATATGTAATAATATATTTATCCATACATACATAAATACTATTGTGTATCAATTTATCAATCAAAGATAGAATAAAAACTTTATTAATTTTAATATAATGCGGGCATATAAATTTGATACAATCTGTATATTGATTTGTAACTATTTATTATAAGTAGTTTTTAAGAAGTGGGTTATCGTTAATGGGTTTTTTCCCTGAAAGTTATATGAATAGACAATAATTGTTCAGGGTATTAGGAGATTATAACGGTGCTTTGTTATGCACGAGGCCAAAAGCCACAGGTAATGATATCTTTATTTCATTTTGGAAATTTCATATTTCACAGGAAAGTTTGGAATTTTAATCTCTTTTTGTTTAACCCCGAGTAAATTTTGTAGAATTTCCCGAAAGTAATTATTATGACGGTAGGAATATTTTTGAAAGAATGCGTGGGTTTTTTCGAATGAAAAAAAGAATGGGGAAGAAGAAATGTCTCTGACTGGTTTGGCAATTTGGAATGGGAAGGAGAGAAGGTTGAATTTTCAGATAGTTTTGGAAAGAGGAATTATTATGTGATCGGCATCGCTGAAGAGCAGTCAACGTTTTCGTGGATAGTTAAAAAGCAAGTACCAGTGGTTGTTTGATAGTGGAGAGTGGAGCTGAAAAGTGGAACGAGAGACAGATCAAATTGAGAAGAAATACCTCTTTGATTCTGTATTATTGTGAGAAGGAGAGGAGAGAATTTTGGAGTTGTTTGAATCGAGTACTGGTTAAAAGAGGCCTGGCTCGTTGTTTCTTTGGAGAATTAGTGCTAGTATGCTGCTGGATTGAAGCTTGAGACCGGAGAGGGCTTTGATGGGTAGCCTAACATAGTCAACAAGGGAGAGCTGTTTGGGTCAAGAGGAGACATCATTGTGAGTGAAGCAAAAGGTCAGTCAATTTATGTGAAAGATTTTTTTATGTTCGGAAACTAAAATTTTGAGTAAAAGCATTTGAATTAAGATTCCAATATTTCAAAAATTAAATAGGAAGTATAAGTAATTTTTGCGAATACCTAAATTTGTTTGTTTAGCTTTTTATATGAAAGTCATCGGCAACAAACCGATAAATTTTTATTTGTACTAGAATAAATTTAGGTGGTAAAAATTTCATTCGGACAGCTATGTCCACAGGTTTTAATTGATCGATTTTTAGAGTATTGAATTTGATAATAAAAGATATTTCTGTATGTTTATTTATGTATTTCTATTTATTTCCCTTTCCTATTTTTCTCCCGATAAGAATCAACTAAGAGATACTGAAACCGCGAGAGAAGGTAAGTATAACATAAGATAATTTAGATATTTTTTTGTATTTTAAAAAAGGCACCCTGAGATTTTTTCTTATTTTTTTTGAATGATTTGCAACAATTGGATAATTAATTGAATAACTAATTGGAGTAATCAAATAAGGACTAATTGATATGAAAGTAATAAAACGCAGATCATAACAACATGGCGAGCCAACGTGTGGCATGAAAGTATCTCTGGTTGTGAATTTGAAAGGATAGGAAACGGAAAAGCAGGTGAAGGAAAATTTATTTGCCCGTCGGAAAAAGTTGAGATATTTAAAATTTATGAAATATTTTGTTTAAGTTATTTTTTTATCTAGGTACAATTTTACATATTTATTTTATTTTTGATTGATTTGAATTTTGATAAATTTAAAAATTTGTGTGATAAATTGATTATATTTGGGGAGAGAAAAGTTACAGCATACAAGGTATTTTCGAATTTCGTATCAGGCGGGGATAAATTTTAACTACATGTCGATCACCAGAAGCAAAAGCAAAGAAAACAAAAAACAAGAAGAACGTTTGGAACAAGAAGAACATATAGAACAAGAAGACATTTTCGAAACAACTATCATGGCATCAGAAAAACAGGAATTGTCAGATTTGGAAAAGTTATTACAACTAATGCAAATACAATCACAAAAAATGGATGAAGCAAAAAGGACAATGGATACAATGGAAGAAATTCAAAGGGAAACACAACGAAAAGTGGATGAAATACAACAAAAAATGGGTCAAAAAATGGATGACAATCAACAGGAAACAAAACAAGGAATAGAAGAGAACAATAGGAAAATAGAGGAATGCATAGAAAAGTATGAGAAGGAAATAAAAGTATGTTTGACAACAATGAAAAACGAGATAGAAAAACAAGAAATGAAAATTAAAGATCACATGAAAGAACAAGGAATGAAAATTCAAAATAAAATGGAGGAGTTAACAAATTGTCAGAAAAAGGAACTAGAAAATTTGGAAAATAAGTTGGAAAATGCTATTCAAGTAGACAGAGAGGAAGTAGAAAAAAGAATAACAGAAAATTAAAAACTAATTGATGATATCAGAAAACAACGAGAGACGGGAGACAGGAGAGAAATACTCATCCAAAGTCCGGGTGATATAAAAATACAGTTTGGTGGGGATGTAAAAAAATTACACCCAGTAATTTTCATAAATAATTTAAAAAAGAAAGTACTATACATCGGTAACTCCGAAACAGACAAAGAAACGATAAGGAACCATCTTAAAGATGAGGCGAGTTTATGGTTTGATAGCAAAGAAGAAGAATTGGACAATTGGCATAAATTCGAACAAAAGTTCCTGAGTTATTTCTGTAGAAAAATACAACAGACAGAAATAGGAGTCAATAGAGGAAACAAGGAGTTGCAAAATGGGAGGTACCATGATAGAATGGGTATTTCAGAACAAACATACGCGCTACAATTATACAACAATGCAAAACACCTACACTACAATTATTCATCCGAACAGATAATAGAACTGATAGCCAGACATTTTGAAGATACCTTAGAAGACCACATAACTTTACAAAACTACAAAGATATCGACAGTTTGTGCAAATTCTTACAAATACGAAAAGCAAAAATGAGAGAAAGACATAAGAAGACCGCAAGAAAATTATATACAACGCGAAAATCAAGACTATAGAGATAGAGGACAAAACTTTAGGAGAGATTATACAAGAAGAGAATTTATTCCGAGGAGGGAAAACGAAAATAGAGACAACGGAAAAGGAAACTATAAACAAAGAAATCGGCAATGGAACGAAGACAGATATCGAGAAAACCAGAATAGAAATAACACCCGCACATATCAAGAAGACAGAGATGATAATAGAAGGAATGAACAGGAAAATCGTGGAAACCGATACTGGTCCGACAGACCAAGAGAAAATAGAAGAGCGGTAAACAATACGCAAATAGGTGAATATGAGGATGAGAGACAAAGCGACGAAAGAAGAAGCGAAGAAGAACAGCAAGCGTTTTTTCTTTTCAGCGTCTACTTGTCAATATCCACTTTTTAAATCGAGAGTGGAAAACCAACGAGAACCGGAGAGAGCATCCAATGTGTCGTCTATTCTGGGGCAAAGGATTTTTTGTTGCCGCATTGAGCTGGCGGTAGTCGATACAAAAACGCGTTGAACCATCTTTCTTCTTTACCAGAACTACTGGTGATTTCCATAGACTATTCGACGGTTCAATTACCCCTTGTTTGTCCATATCCTTGATAATCTCTCCGGCCTTATCTCTTTTCGCAAATGGAAGTCGTCTAGGCCGTTCTCTGATTGGCTGAGCGTTTCCGGTATTTATTTTATGCGTTACTATGCTTGTTTTACCCTTATCCTTCTTATCAATAGCAAAAACATCTTGATACTCTATCAGCATAGACCTCACTTTTTGAGTTCGCTCATGATCAAGATCTTGGCATCTTTCAATGATCATCTCGACAAGGTCTTGGATGCTTTGACTTCAATGATTTCTCATTGGTATTCATAGAGCAAATTGAAGCCACGGGAACAAACTGTCCGATCAAAGCTCATCTACTTAACTTGATAGCAGTTTCCCTTAAATTCATAACTCTTACCGGGATGACATCCCGAACTTTTACCAAAGTTTTCGCCGTTAGGAACTCGACATTGTCCACATCTTCGACCATCCTTAAACTTCCCTCTCGGCAGTGTCCATCAAGCATGGGTCATCAGAATTTTCTCACTATTACCGGGTGTGGTTACGTCGCATGTAGTTGGTAAGCGGATGACATCTTCTTTGTCGTCGTGAAAGGGCAACTCTCCACCATTGATCCTGATAACTCTATTTTGAAAATCCAATATTGCCCCCACTTTTCTTAGTACGTCCATCCCCAATATGAACTCGTCCGAAATCTCGGCAATTAATACTTGATATTCAACTGTGGTCTGGCCAATGAATATTGACATATTAGCCTTGCCATATGTATTAATTAGCTGACCAGTCGCTGTTTGAAACCTTAACACTCTGGATATAGAGATTTTTGAAGAAAAGGATGACGAAATAGGGGTAAAATAAAAGAGAAGAGATTTAAGACAAAACGAAGAGGGGCTTAGCTCAGAAGGAAAAAAACAAAAGGGCAGAGAGACACTAAATCTCAAGTGAATATTCGGGCTAGCTTCAATACACCGAATATTGGCTTTAGAGATATTAAAAAAAAGGGTTGATAATGAAATGATAGTAACTAAGAAGAAAATGAGACCTGTTAATACAAAAATGGAAGGAAAATAGATAAGAATGGTAGAGATAAAATAATATCGAGGTACAACAAAGAAAGAAGAAGAAAAAAGGGCGCCAACTCGAACGAACAACTCGGCTCTCGGAACCAAGAAGTTGGAAAGGTTCGAGATTTTTTTGAAGTTACGAACGACAGGAACTCAATGACACTGGTTACAACCACCTGATATACAAAATATTACATACTAACCTTGTCTTGCTATATTATATACTGGTCATACATGTCCTGGAATAAGAGAGATAAAGATTTTCATAAATATTACAATAGGTAGAAAATATCCAATATCGAACTGGGTCAAGATTGTGTAATATCGACTAACATTTACCTTGATTGTTTATTTAAATATTTAGTGTACGAATCTTTGAGCCACGGGTGCTGAATAAGCAACCCGTGTATTTGTAAAAATAACATAGTTCGATTGTCAAAAATAATACAATGAAAAGATTAGAATAAACTTGGTGTTCGTCGAGGTAAGATGCTTCATTCTCCCTTAACTACTTAACATTGAAAAGAACCTGAAGATTAGAACCACTTTAGTTACCAGAAGTTCCACATATATTACATGGCGGTCCAGAAGGTCTTTGTTAAGTAGTTATTGTACTTAGTTAAGTGTAAATTTTAAGAAGAAGTTAATTAAGAAATAAGAAGATGGAAAATAAAAGAAAAATTAAAATAAGGGAAACTTAAGTTAGAAAAAGTTAAGTAAATCTAAACTAAAACAATGGGAGCGACGAGAAACTGGAAGAGAAAAAGAAAATTGGGGTAAAGTATCTATCCCCCATAGATATTATTAGCTGATAGATGGAATTTGCGATGCCCACCAGACCAGACATTGGAGACACGTCGACATGGACGAAAATTGGGAATTCTGGAACCATGGAACCAGCCGACGCGGCGTCAGGAGGACGCACATCCACGAAATGGACAGTGGTGGACAAGGACAAAAGTACGTGATGTGTGAGTAATTTGACTATATTGTATTTATTGCTTTAATATTTCTCATATATTGCATATAGCCTAACATCAGAATAATTTTTATTTTGGAATGCAATAATTATTATTAAATTAGGCCATCAATTAAATTTTCGAGTTTTTACTAAGTACATTATATAAATATATTCAATAATTTAGATTTAGATGGTTTTTGATCAACTACATTGATACTTGATATTAAGTTTTATTGTTAACGAAAATAAAATGTTATTTTGCAATTCTTTTAATAGAAAGAATGCAACTATTTGATGATACTATGATACGTAAAAATAATGATTTAATTTTCAATTTTTTTTCTATCAAGCAAAATATGCCATTTAAAGATTTTTATTTGTGCGAAGGTATATTTATATTTACATATCTTCAAATGTTGACGTTATTTGACCGTGAAAACACGGATAAAGAAATACTATGATAAGGAATTTTGCTGACAGGAGATATATACACGATTTAAAATTATGAATTGTATTATTATACACTAGAAAAAGGTGTAGAAACAGTTTTATAATAAAACAAGATACCTATTGAGAGTATAATCGAAAGAATTATTATTTGGATTATTTATAAGAAAAGGAAAGAAAATATTTTTAAGAAGTTGGAACAAAATGGAAAATCCAACATAATGGACAAGAATAATTTCGACGGAATATTGAGTTCCCGAATAAACTCAAGGATTAAGAAGCAAGATTTAGAGATTTTTTTATTTACCGATGATATGACAAAGAAATAAAACCTAGAAAGGAAAAAATATAGCAAAGAAACTATGAAAAATTATGTAAGACTGAAATGATCGACAATTGATATGATTTTAAATGAATCGATTTTATAATTACAAAGAATATTATCCCATACAGTGACTAACGAAGATTCAAACAGCATTCATAGATGCAATCGGAATAAACTATGAATATTTTGACAAAACGAAAATTTAAGGACGAGTTAGTAAGATGTTACAAAAAAAAAATGAAATACTGAATGACATAAAAGTTATTGATAAAATAATGAAGTACCTATCTAAGGAGACATTATTTTGAGACATATGCATATTATATATAAATATACTTTAAATTTTTATATTAGAAATATATTTAAATATTTGAATGAATAATATAATTTATGTAAGGCTTTATAACAGGTATAACTAGAGAAATAGAGATAAGACTATTGTGTTGTGACGTAAAAGTGACTATACGCGTGAAGAAACTGAACTTCTATTTAACTAGTAACAAAAATTTAAATTAACTATTTAGCTATTGTAGGTTTTTCTCATTAGTAGTTTTTATGTAATTATTTTAATGGACGTCCAGACTTAATATTAATTACTCAGCAATTGCAAGCTGAAATTTTCTTTATGTTTATAGGAGATTTTCATGATATTTTAGGAGATTTTCATTATTAGGAAATTTTCATGATATTTTTTTTAACAGAATATAGTCTATTTTTATTACCACTTTCTTTCGAATTTTTTTCATTAATGAAGACTGAAGTTTTTAGATACCGATAACAATCCTTTTTTGTTTTGATTTAGTTTAAAAAATTTTTAGATTTCGATTTTTTAATATCGGTCGAATTTTAGTACAAATTTGATGTTTAATGTTTTATGATAAATTATTGAGATAACTGATTTTTTTTAAATATATTAAAAGCATAATTAATTTAAGACAATCTAGACAAACCAAAAAAAAAAACACACTCTTGTCAAGAAAAAGGTACAAAATGAAGATCAGAAGATTTTAGCATACCCAGTTTTTGTTTTGAAGTAATCCTATTCTCAACTAAGGGGGAGCACTAGGTTCAGACAGGAATTTAGGGATGCGAGAAGTAGAAAAAGATTTTTTTTAAGCGCACAACTATCCATTTTGTCTTTTTGGAACTAACCTTCTCACGACTAAGGACGTGCAAAAGGACCGGAAGCAAAGTCAAGGGTATAAAGTTGCGGAAAAATACCCACCAAGTAGGTAAGGGTTAGAAAATGAAGAATTTTTAAAGTAAATGATATATAAATATATAATTATGAAAAATGATATGAATATGTATGAAGGAAGATATTATATGCAATATGAAGTAAATGATAATAAAGAAGAAATATGAATAAGAAGAAGAAGAATAGTACACTATGAAGAAAGTACTAAGTATAAAGAAAATAAAGAAAAATATTATTAGTGTGAAGTATGTACCTGATAAGAAGAAAAAGAAGAAGAAGTAGAAGAAAAAAGAGAGAATTTTTAAAAGAAGAATATATAAAAATTTGAGAACATCAAAAGAATTCTCTTATAAAAGTCTAGTAACAGAATAAGAATTAGGAGAGTAAATTAAATTTTAAGAGTTTAAGCTGTAATTTCTTTTTAAATCTTTGAGTTAAAGTAAAGTATAAAATATAATTTCTGAGTGTAGAATTTCGCGAGTAATAAGAAAAGGAATTATGTAAGAATAGACAATATTTTACATTATCGAAGTTTGTGTTTGTAAATTATGTATATGTATTTATGTTTAGGTTTAATTTTTCAAGGTAATGTTTGTGTTTTATTGGCGTATAGGAGTGAAAGTGTAAAATAAGCAAACTTGTACATAGTTTCACTTTCATTTGGATAGGTCAGTATAATATGACACAATTTTGACGAAGTATAAAAAATATATTTGTTAGTAAACACACCGTAAAATTTATCCTTATACCAATTAAGATTTTTTTTTCATTTCGTAAATCAGATAATAAAAAAAAAATCTTAAAGAGAGGAAGGATGGTGTCCTGGAATAAGAGAGATAAAGATTTTCATAAATATTACAATAGGTAGAAAATATCCAATATCGAACTGGGTCAAGATTGTGTAATATCGACTAACATTTACCTTGATTGTTTATTTAAATATTTAGTGTACGAATCTTTGAGCCACGGGTGCTGAATAAGCAACCCGTGTATTTGTAAAAATAACATAGTTCGATTGTCAAAAATAATACAATGAAAAGATTAGAATAAACTTGGTGTTCGTCGAGGTAAGATGTTTCATTCTCCCTTAACTACTTAACATTGAAAAGAACCTGAAGATTAGAACCACTTTAGTTACCAGAAGTTCCACATATATTACATACAGACTGAAATAAAACATCAACCTTCCTAATAACAAATATATTAACAATAAATTTTTTAATGTCAACAATTTACATATAATGCAACTTAATAACAGTGATAGTGGATGGTGAAAAGATCAAATAGGACCGCAAAGGCCACTTAACAAGCAATTATCCACTATCACTGGGCCAAGCAAAGGTATTAATATTAAAGTTCAAAACAAAGTCCGGGAGAAAAGCAAGAGTCCTATACTAGGGTTAGTATTTTATCTAAAATAATCCTAGACTATCTAAGGTATGAAATCGAAATAGAGAACCACTATGGTTACCAAAAAAAAAAGAATACCTTACACAGCAATTATCAAAACAATCGGGTCGGATCAGAGACTTGTCTGCTTTAAATATTATGAATGTACTAAATATAACTTTAATCTAAAATCATTTTATAACTGTATTTATTACTATTTTTAACCATTACCTACTTTATGTTTATTATTGGAAATCCACTATTTTATTTAACACAAAAACCTTTTCTGATATTAGAAAAAACTATCCAAGTAGTATACCTGATTATATGCATATAAAAGGTTTACATCTGTAACTGATAATTATTAGAATCACATATATGTACTTATCCAAATATAAAAATCAAAACACTGCTTAACTGACAACAGCTGGATCCAAGAAGCAAGTCCGGTTAAGATTTAATCTCCTAGGCTCTACAAAATGCAATAAAATGGAAAGCTGCTGAACCGACGCAAAACTGCTGATACAAGTATGTATATAGGTAGGTAATGGTGTTGGTCTCCAATGTTATGTGTTGTTATTGTGGATGGAAGGTAAACGAATCAACGAAAAAAATTACATTTAATAAAATTCCATAGTACCCATGAACGGTTACACAGTACATATTCAACATACTGGATCAAAACTGATATTGTTTTATCACAACAAACAAACATTATCCGTATGGCATTTCGACTGCCAATCTTTATGACATACTGCTGTCAAATTAAAAATATTTTCGCCTCTGCGCGTTCAGTAAAATTTCCTAAGACTTTTTACCGTACTTATAAAAAAATGACACAAAAACTATGTCACACAAAAAAGGAAGTTAAATTATATAAAGACATATGAAACTACGTTTTACTATGTTCGATTGCAACAAAAATAACGATAAATATATACGTATAGATGGATAGGAGAAAGCGAATAGTATGACAAGAAATAATTAGAAACTCACCTGAGCGTAGACACGTAGGTTTCTATTTTCGGCAAGTAATAAGCCGGTAAGGCGTAGTTTATAATAAAACTTATATTTATTTAATTATTGTAGATCCTCATCTCGAACATTTAATCGGTATTAAAGTTTTACTGGTATATTTAGTTCATTGTTGATATGTAGTATGTTCGATTTTACGGGATTCTTTCCAGCCCAAATTCGTTCACCAGAAACAATCTACGTGTCTTATTAGGCTCTGATCTACGACTAACTTACGGACCGTCTCCGTCAAGCGAGCACCTTTGTCCGCTGTATTTTCTATTTCGCCTATAAAACCAAGAGGCATTGGCGTTTCGAAGGAAATTATTAAATGGATTTTAAAGAAGCAGTATATAACTGCTACATGTTCTAAGCTTTACTGTTGCAGGTGATAACTTATGATGGCCTCGTACTACGTTTGGACGTGCGATAGTTCTTGTTGCACCTGTATCGACCAAAAGCGATCTACATCTATTATTGATACGACCTTCGATGTATAAGTTGTGGATTCCACCGGAGGACAGTTACTATGGGGGCTCTAGTTCTCGAGGTTGGCAGTTGCCCCTTGGTGTCGACCCGCTCTAGTTTTCCGACTGCTGGACGATCTTCTTACAATTACGACGAATGTGACCTACGTCGCCGTAATTCCAACATCTAGGCTCGCGTCTCTTTGGCATCTCGTTACGAAATATTCTCCGTATCATTTCCTCCAGACGTTCATCGTTGTGTTCGTCACTTTCTTCAATGGTTCTTTCGTGAAGTTTGTTCGTCCCGCCGGCGCAGGTTGGGTCTCGCTTAAGGCGGATATACATATGCGCTCTGCTCGGTGTGCGAGCCGCTCGCGCGCAGCGTATTCGTCAGATTAGTACGTGTTTTCAAGTGACGCACAAACGGCACGCACACGGCGCACCACGATCTAAATTCTGTCGGTTTTTCAACAAACGCTTTGATGGTTCGCAATACGTATTTGGACGGGTTTGCGAGTGGTTTGTTGGTTTTGGCGCGCATGAGTTGAATATTTGTTAGTAATGGAATGGTCGGAACCGTCGGAAGGAAATATCTAACTTATTGATGTTTACCGTGGAAAATCATTATTGTGGGATCCTCAATAAAGAACCATTTAGTTTAAAGAAACAACTTAAATCCGATCTGAACGGAAATATAAGCTGAAATAAAAAAATGTACATGCGGACCTTTTTAAAAAATGTTAGTTCATTGTTGTACTAAAAATAACATGTATTAAAAATACGATTTACTATTTTGTTTGGGCATAAGCCACAATTCGAGTTTGAAATCAAGTTTACTTGACCTTTCGACTTTCACTTCGGAAATAGTTATCAATATCAAAAAAACATTCATAAGCAGATATATATTATGTGTCACCAGAAAGCGAAATAGGTAACGCATGACTTGGAGAACCTATAGTTTTCTAACTTCGTGTCTGGTGAAGCAACGCAGTTGAAACAAGCGGATATATTATAATTGTGTCACCGGAAAGCGAAAAAGGTAAGGCACAACTTGGAAGACCCAATAGTTTTCTAACTTCGTTTCTGGTGAAGCAACAGAGTTGGAACAAGCAGATATATTATAATTGGGTCACCGGAAAGCCAAAAAGGTAACGCACAACTTGGAAGACCCAATAGTTTTCTAACTTCGCTTCTGGTGAAGCAACAGAGTTGGAACAAGCAGATATATTATAATTGGGTCACCGGAAAGCCAAAAAGGTAACGCACAACTTGGAAGACCCAATAGTTTTCTAACTTCGCTTCTGGTGAAGCAACGGAGTTGGAACAAGCAGATATATTATAATTGGGTCACCGGAAAACGAAAAAGATAACGCACAACTTGGAAGAGCCTATAGTTTCCTAACTTCGCTTCTGGTGAAGCAACGGAGTTGGAACAAGTAGATATGTTATAATTGTGTCGTCGGAAAGCGAAAAAGGTAACGCACATCTTGAAAGAGCCTATAGTTTCCTAACTTCGCTTCTGGTAGCAACTGAGTTGGAACAAGCAGACATATTATAATTGGGTCACCGGAAAACGAAAAAGGTAACGCACAACTTAGAAGAGCCTATAGTTTCCTAACTTCGCTTCTGGTGAAGCAGCGGAGTTGGAACAAGTAGATATGTTATAATTGTGTCGTCGGAAAGCGAAAAAGGTAACGCACATCTGGGAAGAGCCTATAGTTTCCCAACTTCGCTTCTGGTGAAGCAACTGAGTTGGAACAAGCAGATATATTATAATTGGGTCACCGGAAAGCGAAAAAGTTAACACAGGGCTTGGAAGAACCTATAGTTCTCTAATTTCGTTTCTATTGAAGCTACGCAGTTGAAACAAGCAGATAAATTACAATTGTGTCACCGAAAAACGAAAAAGGTAACGCATGACTTGAAAGTACCTATAGTTCTCTAATTTTGTTTCTGGTTGTAGAAACAAGCAGATATATTATGGTAGGGGAGCAAAGTATGCTAAATGTGCAGTCACTCGAGCGCTTTTGGGACCTATTGGGTTGTGATTATTAGGTCCTAAAACCAAAAAAGTTAAGTAAAATTTTCCATTTTAGTGGGGACTTCCCATTTTTTAATTTAATTTTCCATTTCCAACAATCTTTTTTCCGATTATAGCGCCATCTATCCATAATTCAAAAAAATGTTTCGAATAAAAGTTGTTTATTTTTATACAAACAATCCAAATCTGCAATAAGAAACGGGGTCTACCATTTAAGATTTTAAAGTAACCCCACCCCCCTCACCTCCGTGGGGGGTCGTGTTTGGAACCATTCGATAGATTTTTCAAAAATATTGCTAAAGTGTATTTTGCAGTTTTTCGATATGATGTTTATTTTGCGAAAGATCGCGGGATTTGTATTTAAAATTTTAAATTTACCCCCCACCCCTCTCCGTGGGGGGCAAGTTTGGTATTTTTCGATAGATTTTTGAAAAATATTGAACACGTAGTTTTTAGTTTTTCAATCTGACGTTCATTTCGCGAAATATTCGCTTTTTTTTGTGAAACTTTTTGACTCACCCATATCCGTACGCCCCGCTCAAATCGTCATATTTTTGAAATATAGACTCTTTTGCATGTACTTAACTTATACTTAATCTGACAATTTCGAGTATTTTTAAGGATAGATTTTTTTCGGGCCCCCTTGAACGAACTCCCCTGTGTTAAGAGCCAATATATGGTGGAGGTACATTTGCAGGGTACCACGTTTCTCCCCATATGATAATCTGACGCGCTCGAGTAACTGCAAAAATCCCCGCTTTGGCTCCCCTACCATTATATTTGTGTTGCCGGGAAGCGAAATAGTATATTGTGCAACAAGTGCAGAAAGATACTAATTTCTCACGAGTTTGAAAAGTTGCGGTACGAGCGCAAGCGAGTACCGCAATTCAAACGAGTGAGAAATTATCTTTCTGCACGTGTTTCACAATATATCTTTTCTACAAGCACAGTTTTTCCTAAAAATAAAAATCACAATTTCCAAACGACGATTAATTATAATAGGTACCTATGTGATAAATTTTAAACTGTATTTAAATAATACTAATCAATTTAAATTCCTTATACCTAAATAAATTGCACAGAAATCAGTTAAAAAATTAATGCACTGCCTTAATTTGTTTAAATTTAAACCATTTTAAACAATTATTACACATTATTGACATTATATTTATGCAGTCACGGATTTACACAAAACCTACTTCATTCGACGTCTCTTGCACAGGTTGCTAAATCCTTATTGGTTATTTGATAATTATAAAATGTTTAATAAGAATAAAATTGTAAAATAAAACAGTTGTAACATCCATAATTTAGTTTCTATGCTATAGTTAAATATAATAATTGTCTTATAGGTTATATATTTGTCTAAAGTTTAACCACGGATGTAAACAGAATATAACGTTACTCAGAATGCGGTAGTCCACGGATGTAAACAGAATATAACGTTACTCAGAATGAGGTAGTCAACTGTGCAGAAAAGAACTTTGCGGCACAGAAACGTCACTTTGCGGCACAGAAACGTCACTTTTCTGCACACTAATGTCAAATATCTTATACTGTGAGAAAATATCAAGTTTGCTAACATAAAACCGTGCAGAAAAGTGCACTTTGAATAGTGGTTGTAGAAAAAAGGTAGTTCCCGAAATGTTCCCAAACTGTGGCTTATTCCACATAAAATAGTAAATTGCATAAGATGACACAAGAAAATAGTTTCAGAACAATACCAAAATAAGATGTAGTAGAAGTACAGGACAGAGACATGATTATCTACAATTATTAAACGTTCGTAAGTTTCTTCTGGGTCGTCAAAATGAAAAATTTTAACGAACAATAACCGCCACGAACGCGCGGCGCACACACGGCGCGGAGTTCGCGGCGCGGATATCTGTCTCCGCCTTTAGGTTCAATTTGCGCCGGGCCTTACACAGCAAAATCTATAAAACTCGTGCAAGCCGTTTCCGAGATAATTGAGGCGTTCCATACTTAAAACTCACTCTGTATAAGTTCTCTATAAATAATTTTTTTAAAAGTTAACTATCTGAACCGTTTTTTACTGGTTTATCACGTTAGTGTTACTGACAAAGCCTCTGGGCAGCATTTAATATTAACAAATCTATTATTCCAAAGTGTTAACAAATATAACTAATTTGTTATTCAGGGCACAAGAAGAAGTCTTATGCTAATCGATACTTTATTTTAAGGCTGGAATTATACGGAACTAAAAAACATACTGGCCTAAGGGATAAAAAGCGGTACAACATGGGGGCTAATCCCACGAGACAATTTAAATAGCGATGCCGCCATCAAGACGTTCTAAATGACGTTATCGATTTACTGCTTCCGAGAGAGCATTGTACTTGAATATCAGTTGACCCCATCACTCTCTACATTTACAGTTGACGTGATGATTTTAGAGTTATATTACAAAATCTATGATAAATCATGATATAGGTACGCGTAACAGTATACATGGTGTAACAAAAAAGCAGGTCATAGATTAAATCACATATTCTGGGAATAAAAATAGTACTTACCTTAATATAAATTAAACTTACCTTAGTACAAATGTGCACATAAAAAAAGTTACAGCTCTTTGAAGTTACAAAATGTAAATCGATTTTTTCTTAATACTACTAGAGATTTTGCATTGAAAATGGACATGTGGTATTCTTGTGGTAGGGACATCTGAAAAAAATAAAAACAATAAAATTTGAAAACCCCAATAAAAATTTTCTGGGGGTTTGTTTCCTTAACCCCCCCCCCAAACTTTTATGTGCGTTCGAATTAAATTATTACTACGGTACCATTAGTTAAACACAAGTTTTCATCGAGATGCGGCTTCTTCTTTAATTTTATACAGTGCGTTGGAATAAGTGTTACCCCCTTAATAACTTATTTATTTTTAGCACATAAGCAAAACGCTTGGACAGGTCGAGTTTTAAAATAATCATAGTATATTATAGCATTAACGTTTCGAACTTTCCGTGATCCCTCTTCAGGTGACAGGCACAACTTTGATTTTTTTAAATAGGAAAGTACATCACGTGATACCTCATTTAAAAGCTTTTGAAATACTGATTACAAAAATGTATAATAGGTACCTTAATCCTTTTTAAGATCGTAGGCGCAAAATTTCTTTCGAATTATTTTTAAACGCATTTATTTTTTCGAATCCTGAGAAAACTAATAAGTATTTTTGAAAAATTCAAACGCAGAATGAAATATTACAGTATTATCGAGGATAGAAAGTCCCTCAGAACTTCTATAATGATTATTTTAATAAGTCACAGGGGTGAAAACAAGAGAAAATTTCGTCTGATTTTTAATTCCAAATATATTATTTAAAAGAAACTTTTTGTTTATTCTAAGGGACTTTCAGCTCTCGGAAATAATTTAATCTTTCATTCTGCGTTTAAATTTTTCAAAAATATTTATTAGTTTTCTCAGGATTCGAAAAAAATAAATGCGTTTAAAATTATTTCGAACGAAATTTTGCGCCTACGCCCTTAAAAATGATTAAAGTATTATACATTTTTGTAATCAGTACTACAAAAGCATTTAAATGAGGTGTCACATGATGTGCTTTCCCATTTAAAAAAAAATCAAAGTTGTGCCTGTCACCTGAAGAGGTTATCTCGTAAAGTTCGAAACATGGATGCTATAATATACTATGATTATTTTAAAAATCGACCTGTCCGAGCGTTTTGCTTATTGCTAAAAATAAATAAGTTAATAAGGGGGGGGGTAACCCAGTTAAATTATTATGGTGGTACGGTGGTACCATTAGTTAAACACAATGTTTTTAAAACCTTTTTGCTTCTTAGTATTATTTTGATAAACGATTTTTTATCGAGATATTGATATGTTTCAAAATATACTTAAAAAATGTAAATTCACAATTCATATTATTACCAGGTCTCTATAATCTTACTTACCATGTAAAAATTTGTTTTGGATTTTACAAATGTTCAAAATATCTCGATAAAAATTGACTTATCGAAAATTTACAAAGAGACAAAAAAGTTTTAAAAATATTTTGTTGGACTAAAGGTGTCATAACAATAATTTAATTGGAACGTACACAAATCTTTGGGTGGGTTAAAGGGAACAAAACCCCCATAAAATTTGTATGAGCAGAAAGGTACTAATTTCTCACGAGTTTGAAAAGTTGCGGTACGAGGGCGAGCGAGTGCCGTAATTCAAGCGAGTGAGAAATTACCTTTCTGCACGTGTTACAAAATATACTTTTTCTACAACCACAGTTTTTGTTAAAAAAAATCACCATTTGCAAAAGAAGATTTATTATAATAATAAATTATAAATTTTAACTGTATTTAAATACTACTAAGCAATTTAAAATCCTTATACCCAAACAAATTACACAGAAATCAGTTAAAAAATGAATACACTGCCTTAATTTGTTTGAATTTAATAGTTATTTATGATATAAATGTTAAAAGTGCACGTTTAAGGCACGCATGCAATTCACATGAGTGCCTTAAAAATGTACTTTTTAACACGCATATCATACAATATTTTTTCTACAAACGTAATTACAGGACAATATCTACAAAAACTTTTACTTGAACTTGACTGACATTCCATTTTTATATTTTTTTGACATTACATCAAAATTGTCTATACGGTCAATACGAACTGCAGTGCCTTAAAAATATTTTAAAGCACTAGTGCCTTAAAGTAGCATTTTTAACGCACGCATGGAGTGCTAAAAATTGCATTTTTAACACGGTTGTAGAAAAAATATTTTAAATAATTATTATAAAATAATATCACATTTGACGTTATATTTATGCAGTCACAGATTTCCACCATACCAACTTCATTCGACGTATCTTGCCGAGGTTGCTAAATCCTTATTAGTTAATTGATAATTATAAAATGTTTACTAAGAAAAAAATTGTAAAATAAAATTGTTGTAACATCCATAATTTAATTTCTATTCGGTAATTTATTTTAATAATTGTCTTACAGGTTATACAGGGTGTCCCGAAAATATTGGTCATAAATTATACCACAGATTCTGGGGTCAAAGCTAGGTTGATTGAACCTAACTTACCTATATACAATAGTGCACACAAAAAAAGTTACAGCCCTTTGAAGTTACAATATGAAAATCGATTTTTTTTTCATATATCGAAAACTCTTAGAGATTTTTTTATTGAAAATGGACATGTGGCACTCTTATGGTAGCAACGTCTTAAAAAAAAATTAAAGTTAAATTTGTGCACCCCATAAAAATGTTATGGGGGTTTGGTTCCCTTAAACACCCCCCAAACCTTTGAGTACGTTCCAATTAAATTATTATTGTGGCACCATTAGTTAAACAAAATGTTTTTAAAACTTTTTTGCCTCTTAGTACTTTTTCGATAAGCCAGTTTTTATCGAGATATTTTGAATAGTTGTCGAATCCACCACACATTTGTATATGGTTAAGTACGATTGTAGCGACCTGTTAATAATCTGAAAATTTATTTATAATTTACATTTTTAGGTATATTTTGAAAAAGAAGCCACATCTCGATAAAAGGTGACTTATCAAAAAAAGACTAAGAGGCAAAAAAGTTTTAAAAATACTGTATTTAACTAATGGTACCACAATAGTAGATTATACCACGAGTCAATAATGATGGCTATTATTCCCGAGGAATATTTACGAACCGAGCCGCGTTAGCGGCGAGGGAGTAACATTCCGAGGGAATGAGAGCCATTATTGCGAGTAGTATACTCTACTTTATCTACGACAAATTAATTAATTTAAGATTTTTAATGAACAACTTAATTTGTTAAAAACATTAAAATTAGTAATAGTACAATTAATAAACTGAATTGGTTGAGAATCATCATTAACTTTAGTAGAGTTTTTAATTATATTATTCTATACGTTTTATTATAAATGGATTTCGATGTTTCAGGTATTAAGGTAGATGCTGTTGCTGTAGCTAGTTATACAATTTCTGGTGGTGTACAATTAAAAGATTCTTCATTTTCGTCCATCTCAACACAAACTGTCAAATATACTATTCGTTTGACAGTGACACTTTTTGAGGTTGATTATTTTGTTTCCGTGGTGAATTTTGTGATTGTTGTGCCAGAGGGATTAATAGCTATTAATCCCGCATTATTATTCCCTAAGGGATTATTATATGGCATTATATTGCAAACACCACAAGTATAATACATATATTATGTATCAGTCGTAGATAATAATAGTTTATTTAGAACGTACACAAATATTTGGTGGGTTTAAAGGAACAAAACTCCCTTAAAATTTTTATGTAAACATATTAAAAAAGAAGCCGCAACTCGATAATAACTGGCTTATCGACAAAATACTAGGAGGCAAAAAAGTTTTAAAAACGTTGTGTTTAACTAGTGGTACCACAATAATGAATTAATTGGAACGTACACCAAAGTTTGGGGAAGTTTAAGGGAACAAAACCCCATAAAATTTTTTTTATGGGGTGGAAAAATTTCACTATAATTTTGTTTTGAGATGTTTCTGCCATAATAATGATACATGTCCATTTTCAACAAAAAATCTCTAATAGTTTTCGATAATATATTGAAAAAAATCGATTTTCATTTTGTAATTTCAAAGGGCTGTAACTTTTTTTATGAGCACATTTGTACTAAGGTAAGTTAGGTTCAATCGAACTATTTTTGACCCCAGAATGTGTGGTGTAATTTATGACCAATCTTTTCGGAACACCCTGTATATTTGTCTACACTTTAACCACAGATATAAACAGAATAAACAACGTTACTGAAAATGAGGTAGTCATTTGTAAAATCTATATCGTAACGTGAAACTACACGGTGATTGATTAGTGGGGTAAAGTTCCGTAAATCCGTTATAGTAATAGATAGCGATAAAAGTTAATAACAAAAGTTACAGGGTGTTTGATAACATAGTGGCAGACCAAACTTATATTTTTTTAAATGGAAGACCCTGTATTTTTTCTATATTCAAAATCATCTTAACTTTTCTATTACAAAAATATAAAGGTTTGGTATATTATACAGGGTATTTACAAAGTGATAACCAATTTTATATGAAAATCGTAATAAGTTCAACTCTCTGTATAAATAAAAATAAGCACAACGGCAATGGTTTATAATAAACCATTGGCATCAATGGCATCAATAATTGATGCCATATTTTTTTATTTATTGTCAAAATTTTCATAAATGATTGATATTGCTAATTTTCTTTATGTTGAATACAGGGTGAGTCAAAACGCAAGTACATTATTTTCTCAGTAATTTTAAATCTAACAACCTATATTTTATATCTCTATCGAAAAGTAGCATTACCGTACTTTAATTTGTATACATAATTCCATATGTCTAAATTTATTAGGTTTCGAGATATTTTCATTTTTCCATGGAACAGTAGCGTGGAAATGCAGATTACCAGAAATTAATAAACTGCACCGATTTTTTTTTTGGTTACTTTAAGAATAAAGGTTATAAAATGCCTCCAACAACAAGAAATGAGATGAAAAATAGAATACAAAGAGTATTTTGAAGTGTTAATTTAGAAATGCTTCGTAGTGTAAGTAACTTCGTAGTGAATGATCGTTTTTATATACATAAAAAATGTGCTAGGAGGTCATTTGGAACAATTATGTTTTAAATGTGTGATGTAATTAAATGTTTAAAATATTTTATTAAAAGTAGCTTTTAATTTTGTCAAAAATGTTGTATTTTGTATTTATGTTTTTTTTTGTAAAATATTTTACAGATACATTATTTTTCGTTCTATATTTGTTACATTTGCATACAATAGTTATTTTTCTACAACCACTATTCAAAGTGCACTTTTCTGCACGGTTTTATGTTAGCAAACTTGATATTTTCTCACAGTATAAGATATTTGACATTAGTGTGCAGAAAAGTGACGTTTCTGTGCCGCAAAGTGACGTTTCTGTGCCGCAAAGTTCTTTTCGGCACAGTTGACTACCTCATGCTGAGTAACGTTATATTCTGTTTACATCCGTGGACTACCGCATTCTGAGTAACCTTATATTCTGTTTACATCCGTGGTTAAACTTTAGACAAATATATAACCTATAAGACAATTATTATATTTAACTATAGCATAGAAACTAAATTATGGATGTTACAACTGTTTTATTTTACAATTTTATTCTTATTAAACATTTTATAATTATCAAATAACCAATAAGGATTTAGCAACCTGTGCAAGAGACGTCGAATGAAGTAGGTTTTGTGTAAATCCGTGACTGCATAAATATAATGTCAAAATGTGTAATAATTGTTTAAATTTAAACAAATTAAGGCAGTGCATTAATTTTTTAACTGATTTCTGTGCAATTTATTTAGGTATAAGGAATTTAAATTGATTAGTAGGTATTAATTAAATACAGTTTAAAATTTATCACATAGGTACCTATTATAATTAATCGTCGTTTGGAAATTGTGATTTTTATTTTTAGGAAAAACTGTGCTTGTAGAAAAAGTATAGTGTGAAACACGTGCAGAAAGGTAATTTCTCACTCGTTTGAATTGCGGTACTCGCTTGCGCTCGTACCGCAACTTTTCAAACTCGTGAGAAATTAGTACCTTTCTGCACTTGTTGCACAATATACTATTCCCTAACAAGTGCAGAAAGTCATACTTTTCCGCACGCGACTGCAGATTGCCGAACGACGCGAAGCGGGAGTTCGGCAAACAGTCGAGTGCGGAAAAGAGACTTTCTGCAAGCGTTGGGAACAATATTTTTTCTACGAGTCTTTAAAAAATGACCAAATTTTAATCAATTCATTTAATTAATATGAAAATTCCACACCTGTAATTTTGAACCAATCAAAATACGTTATTTTGACAGATCACCATGGCAACGGAGGTATTTTATCGGAAATTTTTTGCTCGTGGGGTACCCAACAGCGAATTATAGTGGGAAATTTTTTGACGTTTACAATAACAGAACATTTTTGACAGACTGGTTTTTATTTGTTTACATAATTTAGTTTTGATTCATTTTCTATCACTTGTAGTTACTCAAAACTTATGTAAAATTGAAGAATATACTACTTTCTATCTTGAAATGGTATTCCCATGCAACTACAATGAGTAGAAATTACGAATTTGAAAGCCTAAATAATTGCTGACAAAGCTATGGCGCGCTATTAATCTGTTCATGCAGCTTTGGATTTTCAAATGCAAATTTGGTGTAGAATTTTCTTACCCAATACCACGCGAAGTCAAATTAATATCCGGAAATTTTTTTTTTGATCATGAATATTTTTAGAAAATTTCCCTCGTCTGCGACTCGGGAAATTTTCAAAATATTCATGATCTCAAAAAAATTTCCGGAAATAATTTGACCTCTAGTAGTATTACTAGTGAAAATACATACACAAATTAATTCTTTGACAAGGTTGTCAAAACCAAAGTTTCAGCATAATTGGTTAGCATGACGACGATCTTGGTTTCCATGACGACGATTCAAAACCACTGTTATTGTCTACTGATTTGACTTTCGAATATTATGTCAAAATTGTTTTATTTCATTGAATTCTCGCGTTAATTTCATTAAAATATGAACACAATAAGATATATTTGAAATAAATTAGTAAATAATATCTAAATATTAGTTTATTGGATGTATTATAATTACTTTAAGGCCCAAATAACATATTTAAATTAACACGCGTGCGGAAAAGTAAAACGCGTGCGGAAAAGTAAAACGCGTGCGGAAAGGTAACACGCGTGCTGAAAAGTAAAACTTTCTAAAATAAAATGCGTGCGCGAAAGTAGACATTTTTTCACGCTCGTAGAAAAAAGTAGTTTTTAATTGTTTTCACAAAATGTTACATTTTGTGTTTGTGTTTTTTTTTTTGTAAAATTTATAACTAATAAATTGTTACACTTACACACATAAAAAAGTAGTTTTTAATTGTTTCAAAAATGTTGTATAGTGTGGTTGTGTTTTTTGTAAAATTTATTACTAATAAATTATATTTCTTTATTTGCTACATTGTTAAATTTATTACCAGTTTCATAATCAGTAATCCTAAACTGTAAGATTTAGACAATTCAGTCATGACTTATTTAACCTTCCGTGACTAATGTTGGGTCTGTGAGACGGACTACTTGGAGTTTTTACGATTATATCCAAATTGTTCGTTATGTATCTTCAGTTCGCCGCCATCAGTAGCTGCCTGATTCAGGTGTATGTTAGTGTTGAAGTTTGAGGCTTCAGTGTCAATTGATTATGAAATTATCGGCAAATTTTGTCTCAAGGACTGATATTGGACGTGACATCGATGAAACATACTCGATGAAAAAAATATTTATATTAACGAAAGAACGTGCAAACAAGTGCTGATAATTTAGTAACCCAATTGCCAGAAGTAAAAGGTGAAACTATGTACAAAAAACAGCAGTGAAAAAATTGAGCTTATTTTTCACAAATGAGATGTGATATAATTGTTTTTATTTCCTTAGTACTTTGCTAATGTTTAATGCCTGGTTGCACCAACAGATCTTAAGCTCCAACTTAGCTAAGCTCTACTTATAGATAGGGCCTCCTTGAGTTACACTTACGTTGCACCATAATTTTAGATTCTTACTTTATTATCAATTATATCTATTATTATATTATGGTATTCTTATTGTAATATATTATAATTATATTATATTAATTCTTATGATATTCTCGACTTAAGCTTAAGATCTTTTGGTGCAACCGGGCATAAGTGGCTTAATAAATTGAAAATAGTTATCGCTCTTGTTTAATTTCACTTCTTCGAGGAGTAAACACAACCCTACACTTAAAAGTGTGTCAATGGAAAAAAAAATTATGTCGGTCTCTGAGACGGATGTTAGCTTTAATGTTCAGAAAACCTATGTTAGTTGCCGAAGGTTAAAATTTGGAAAGATTTAGAGCCGTTATTTATAATTTGCTCTAAAAAATGAAAATATCTCGAAAACTAATAAATTTAGATATAGGGAACGTTATATAAAAATTGAAGCACCTACGGTAATGGTACTTTTCGATAATGATATAAAATACAGAGTATTCCATTTAAAATTACTGACAAAATAATGTAATTGCGTTTTGACTCACCCAAGAATCCATTGCTTTTGTGTTTATTTTTATTTATACAGTGACTTCAACTTGTTACGATTTTCATATAAAATTGATTATCACTTTGTAAATACCCTGTATAACAAACCAAACCTTTATATTTTTGTTTTATACAGGGTGACAAAGACAAATGGAATATATTCATTATTGGATTTTGGAAAAAATCCCGAAACAGATCGATTTTTATTTTTTATTTAGGATTTTTGGCATATATATACAGTCCATTGCACGGCAATATACTTACCATTGCACGGCATTCCCGTCATAGCCCGTGACGTGATATGACACCAACACGAAGTATTAAGGTGGTGAGTCTGTTCCTTTTTAGAATTATTTAGCCGAGTGCACGAGAACTACAGCCACTAGACATACTTTATTATACACGCGTAGAAATAATATTGGAAGATTTCTATTAATGTATATTTAAAGAAACATACCCTAAATTGTTTCATTTAATTTGCTTAAGTGGAATAAAAAGCGTTTTTATAAAGCACACTTGTTCGAATTGCACTCTAACTGGATTCGAACGAAGGTGACATTTTGGCATAAATTGGTAACATTTATCTGACAGTTGCGGTGATGACACTTCATATTTGTTTTTATTCTTTGCGATAAGTATTTGATTTATTATATTTACTGCTTTTATTATTTACTTTAACGGATTATAACTTTATTCTGGTTTTATATTTCTTATGTTTTTATTTATTTACATTGAATATTAATTTGTTTTATTGTATGATCCACTTCGCAATAATTTGTGATATACTTGATTTAAAATAAATTCAAGAATCTTTTGTAATTGTGCAACAATGTCAACTTAGATCTCTGACGTAGATAATAACGTGCAACGGTAAGTATATTATGGTCCTTTTCGCAAGCATTTTTTAGTGCGTCACAAGTGAGAGAAAAAAAGGTAAGTCCGTGATAATACACAATTATAACATGACATTTTAGTTAAATCTGACAGTTACAGTTGTCAAAATCATAATTAGCCAAATATGAAAAGGATATTGCAGTATAACCCTTTTATTTGCAATTTGGTATAAAAACAAATCAATTGTGTTTATTGCATTTATAAAATGTTATTTTCTTTGATTTGTAAGTCTAGTCTTATAAATTGTACATATTATAGTCATATATAATTCGTAAACCATTTTTTGTTCGATTATAGCGCCATCTATGAACAGCTAAAATAAATAAAAGAAATGACTGTAATCACGGAAGTACGTTTTTTTCTGTCACTTGCAACTTAATGCGTTAGAAAAAAATCGAAAAACCGTGACGCATTGAAAAGTGCCTATGAGAAAGAGATTAGACGAACTGTACGTATATCGTACTAGGGTCAGGTAATCGATGATTTTTTTAAATGAGAATAGTGATCGTGTGCTAGCTCATTTCAAAGGTTGTATTCAAAGTTGCATTCTGTATTCAACGATACAAACATTACCATTATTATTTGTATAGAGTGTTTAAAATCTTTTTTGATTAAATTAATTAACACAAAAATAAGAATGTGCTTAATTTATTTAATTCAAAATACATTTTAGTATTGTCAGAAAACAGATAAAAATGTTTATTTGACAAATAACTATTGCTTTTTGCTTAAATTAAATGTTCAAACTGCCAAGAGGAAGGTGGGTGGCAGCTTGAACATTTAGGGCCGGTTGTTCGAACGCTAATCAAAAATGATCATTATTAAATATTTAATTACTGTCACCAACTGTCAATGTCAACTTTGTTTGGGTTGCTGAAAACATAATTATGGATTACAATTATGAAATTAGTTAATCAATTATGTTAATAATTGTTATGTTAATTGATTAAATAATCTCATAATTATAATCAATTATGTTTTCAGCAACCCAATCAAAGTTGACATTGACAGTTGGTGAGAGTAATTAAATATTTGATAGCGATCACTGTTGATTAGCGTTCGAACAACCGGCCCTCAATTGAAGGGAAAAGTATAGTATATTAAGTATGGAGAACGGTAAGGGTTTTATACCGATCGAAAACAATTGTTTGGAGAAGGAGCGGAGCGACGACTCCAATTATTGTCTGAGATCGGTTACCCTTAACGTTCGACATGCTTATAACGTTTTTTGCACGACTGATACCATTATAAATTATAAAATTAAACATTTTCGTCATATTGACTAGTTTCATTCATTTTATCAAAATAGATACTTTGGTTGTTAGGTAGTAACTAGGGTGCATAACAACAATGGAGAATTGAGTTTTTATTTAGTTGTCAATAATTTTAAGTACAATTTTGATTATTATAAATTAAAATATGAGCGAAAGTGAATTTGAAGAAATTGAACGGGCTTGGGAAGAAGGGTGTTCCGCAATTATTCCCGAAAAATCCAAAATCCATTATCAAAATACCTACCAAAGTTTTAAAAAATGGTGCGAAGGCAAGAATTTAAGAATCGAAGAAAAGACTCTATTGGCATACAGTGGAACTTGCTTATAGCGTCATTGAAGGGTCCAGTAAAAAAAATGAGATTTTAAGGAGGCAAAATTTTATTACAGCATTATTGCTGCATTTAGGATAAAAAAAATAAGAAATAAAACCTATTATGTATATAAAACTTACATTTTATGAAAAAGTTCTGTAATGCTGAAAAAAGACAATTATTTTCTTCTGCACAACCCTTTCCGAAAAAAAAATGACAACCGTCTTTAAAATTTTATGACGCTATAGACGAGGGTTACCTTATTTTTAGCCGATAAAACCGGGTTTTTAATAATGTTATTGAATAGGTTTTGGCCGGACCTATTAAAAATTGACGTTACAACCGAGATGACGTAACTACCGAGGCCGTAATATCCAAGTTTCACTGTATTTCGTTCAAAGACATATGCAGTTGAAAGCTCCTGGAAGCCTCTGGGCAGAATATTCAATGATTAAATCCACCGTTTTTTATGATGGCATTGATATTTACAAGTTTTCAACTTTGATCGCGTATTTGAAGAGAAAAAATGTTGGCTATAGGCCTAAGAAAGCGAGCATTTTTACACGGGAGCGATTTGAAAAATTTCTGATGGAAGCACCGGATGAAGAATTTCTAGTTCACAAGGTAATATAAGCTAGTTTAGGTAAAAGAAATACTCTAATGAAGATTTTTTCATAATTTGTAAGTCGCAATGATATTGGGAATATCTGGTGCCTGTAGAAGAGAAGAATTATATAATATTACTATGAATGACATCCAACAAACCGATGGTTTAATGATTGTAAAAGTACCCAATACAAAAACGAACATCCAGCGTACTTTTACAGTCGTTAATTTCAGGAGGACATCAGCAACGCTTTTGGCTAATAAAGGTGTTGATGTCCTCGGATTAAAGCGTCATGGAGGTTGGCGTTCATCGACAGTGGCAGAAATCTATGTAGAAAATTCTCCTCAAAATAAAATAGATTTTGCCGAAAAAATATTGTGCAATACTAGTAATACTACTAATGTATGCGATTCTGCAGGAGTTTCTGTTAGAAGTGAAACCACAGCCCAAACAAGTGGGATTTCATTAAATAATTTAACAAATTGTACCATAAGTTTCAATATCAATAAATAATTTGTTAGTTTTCTTTATTCTTTCAAAAAATGAATTAAAATTAAGAGATTTTTTAACTCGACGGTAAGTGAATTACTTACCGTCGAGTTGGAGTACTTACCGTCGAGTTGGATTACTTACCGTCGAGTTGCTAGTAAATGTCACCTACTGACGTAAAATATGTCACGGTAAACAGTCAAAAATGATCAATCGTGCAAAAATGTTTATTTGTCAAATAAGCATTTTATTTCTGTTTTCTGACAGTCTCATTTAACCGTCTTCTAATAATAACTAAAATAATAAGTTTGTTGTTACTCCCACAGGACGGTTTGTTTAATAACATTTACATTCCGAACATATTGAAGACCATTTCCAAACTCTATATCAGATAAATAATGATTCCTTGAGGACACTATAAAACGGTCGTCCTGATGGATACTGCGTGAAACTCCGTATCTGTTAGCTACGTAAACTTGACTTCTTCCGTCCTGAATAAGAGCACCAATAGATTTCAAGCAACAATTCGAGCAACAATTTCTGCACTCAAAGACATCTTCAAATTGCCAAGAATTGAAACAAGCATAGTAATGATAAATGCTGTTGACAACAATAAACAAAAATGTCATAGTAAAAACAATTATTGGAAGAGTGCAGGTTCTTTATAACACTTAAGTGATTGAATAGGTACCAATTTGTTATTTTTTGTTTATATTAATTTGTAAGTTTGTGTAGTTCTTTTTAATTAATACTTTTTCTTCCTCATTTTCTTTCTAAAACATAGGTACCTTAAAATCATCTATCAGATCATGCTCGTCATCGATAAAATTTATTGGCTTGGATCCCGCGTACCAAAAAAAGTTTATTAATAGCAAGCTGAAAATGTGTTACTAGCATAACGGTGTCTAGTCGGACAAACTTTGATGTATGGGAACACTGGAATAGGGGAAATTCTAATTGTGGAACCTGATTCTAATTGTGGAACGTATCATCCTGACAAGTGTATGATTGGGAAAACTTTTAACCTTTCAGAGTTAACGTGCGGACTATGAGTCCGCTTGTCGAGTTATTGGTCGATTTCTGACGATTAATTATGGTTTCGGTCGTGGGGTGCTCGATAGCTTCAAGCAAGGGGACACTTTATTCGGGGGGGGGGGAATGTGAGATTTGTCTATTGCATTTAGTTCTGATGTTATATTGACTTGCGGAGTGTGAGTCCGCACGTTATACAAGATCAGGTAAGATCCAATTATAAAATATTTTATTTCTAGGGTAAATAGAAATATTTATGTGATTTATAATTATGAGTGATATACTGATTATGTGTTAATATATGAATGATATAAATTTATTTTTTTAGCGATTTTTAGAATATGAGTTTTGCAAAGCAACAAGCATATCTTGTAAAGCCTCATGCGGAATTTCTTTCTAATTTTGAATCAGAAGTTGAACCTGGTCCATGACGATGCTAGTTTGGAAGGAGATTTCGAAGAGATAAAGGACCACGTCGCCGACATGGAAAAAAAATTAAGGAGCCAATCTCAGAAGTCTTGGATATTCCACAAAAAGTGTCACATTTCATTACATGTATAGGTATCTACTATGCAGCTCAAACATTTGTTTTTTATTAAGTCTGTGTTTAATTTCAGAAATAGTTGTTTTGTATTTGTATAATTTGGGTTTTTGTGTTTTATAGTAGCTCAAATGTGAAAAAAAAAATATATCTGTTAACTCTTATTTTCAAAACACGAGTTTATATACAAATGTTACTAAATTTTGGTGCAAATGGTTCTTTTGTTTATTCTAAATGCATGACAAGTTCACAGACCGTTTTTCCGAAAATATTTGTTTTTTGGACCTTTTCTGGATTTGCGGACTGTGAGTCCGACGTTACCTTTTATCTACCATCATGCCACTTTATCTCTTAAAGGTTAATTTCATTCAATAGCAAACTTTATATAATTATATGAAAAAATGTTTGTCTGACAAATATGTTGGTCATTTTAATACGTCCGAGAATATAATAAGAGTATTTGTTATTGTTTATATTGTTATTTTTAATAGGTATATGTTATTGTTGTTATCTTAATAGCCCTCTTGGCATTTCTGGATCGTTTTTGATATTTTGTTTAATGCTTTGTTGAATTCCGTGCAATTTCTTATTTACCAATGACAATAGATATAAGCATTTTTATGGATGAAGTGGAAAGAAGCGAGTGGTGTGTTGTGTGACAGAAAAATTCCAATGAAGTTAAAGGGAAAATTCTATAAAACAGCCATAAGACCAGCTATGATGTACGGAACTGAATGTTGGGCAGTGAAAAAGAAAGAGGAACAGCGAATGCATGTGGCGGAAATGAGAATGCTTAGATGGATGAATGGAGTGACAAAGAAGGATAAAATTAGAAATGAGTATATTAGGGGAAGTCTAGGTGTGGCACCAATTGATGCCAAAATGAGAGAGCATAGGTTAAGATGGTTTGGTCATGTTCAACGTCGAGACGTTAACCACCCAATACGAAGAATAGCTGAAGTGCAGATTCCTGGAAGGAGTAGGAGAGGAAGACCAAAGAAGACCTGGGGGGAGACGATAAGGCAGGACATGTTGGTAAAGGGGATTAACATTGATATGGCCCAAGATAGAATTGTGTGGAGAAATGCAATTAGGGAAGTCGACCCCGCATAGGGATAAGGCAAAGAGAATGATGATGAATAGATATAAGCATTTTTGTTAAGAGGTTTGGTAAGAAAATTTCTTTTATTCCTGAAATGCATTTTCGTTGGAAGTTCGTGTTTTGGACACTATGATATGTATATGTTACAGTTCAAGTTCATTCTCAGTTGACTATTCCTAGTTCGAGTCAAATCCAACTAAAACGAGCAGTAAAAGTTGATTTTCAAAATTTAATTCAACTTTTACTAGTTGAAGTAGGTTCTTCCTAACCCTTGTTAGTAAAAGTTGATCGCGGGAAAAACATAATCAACTCTTACTAGTTTGAGTTGACTATTCCTGGACCGATTCAATAAATGTAGATTATACGAGTATACTCTCACGTGCTTTTTTGATGAGTGTGCGTCTCTTTGTTTTGACCGTTTCCACTACTTGTCACGATTTGAACATATATATCCAGTGACATTTTAGTTTCTAGAATCGGTTGTTTGTGTGAACAATCTCTTGCTATATGGAATTAGGAAGAGTATACTTTTTCTAGTTGGAATCTACTTTTAGTAGTAAGTGTTGAATAAAAATCTTCATTTTATATTTATAATATACTTTTACTAAAACCAGCCGTTTAAGTTGGCTCGAACTAGGAATTAATACTCAACTCCAACTGCATAATCAACTTGAACTGTAACATTATATTAATTTGATAATTTTCTTTATATTCTAAAAAGAAATAAACAAATGACTTCATCTAAACGAACTCAGAACAACATTTAAAATATTGTAATTTTTAAGCACTGTTCTACAAAAATTTAATTTATTTGGAATTTGTGCAAAGGTAATTACTATAAAATAACCCGCTTTGATTATAAATTAGAGTTTTATCATTAAATTATTGCCCGCGTAAAACTAATTTAGAGAGGCACTTTATCCTATTAGGCGAAACAAAGAAAATTCCATTAAATTTTTTGATAATTTATTTAATTTTGTTAAAAATGTTAATCAAGTCCCAATAGGGACTAGAGGTATAATAAATAATAGCAGAGTTTAAAAAGGTAACAAACAGTTACCTTTGTAGACAAAAATTTTAAACAACTTTGTTAATAAATCAAGGTGTGATAATATATGATGTTTGTATGTGTTAAGGTAATCTGTCATATAATCTATTCAAAATAGTGTCTACTTCTTCTTTTTGTATAGACATGACTCTGTTTTTTAATGTGCCTCCAGTAAGTTGTCGTTTCATCGATTTCGTTTTCTTTTCACTGATTGTCTTCTTATTGGGGAACCGTCTCTCGCTGTCCGGACTACCCTATTTGTTGTCGTTCTGCTTATGTGGTCATTCCATTCTATTCTTCTGTTTCTTACCCAGTTATTAATGTTACACACCTTGTATCTCTCAACACTGCCTGGGTAATTGCAGGATGAATCGAGTAGCTCTGCGGTTACTACAGCCGGTCCCAAGCCCGGATAAAATGTGGAGGGTTGATTGTCAAGGTTAGCAACCTACCAGTCGGAAAAACGAATACTGCTCAAAGAAACAATGTGAAGCCTCGGAAACGAAGAGATCATATGAAGACGACCATGGCGAGAAATAAGGACAAAAGAAAAACATTGATGAGAATTACCACATGGAACATCAGATCACTCAACACTAGAGATCAAGAAATCACCCAAGTATTAAAAGAGAAACAAATAGATACATGCTCTCTACAGGAAACAAAAAAGAAAGGAAAAGGACAATCAAGATTAGGCGAATATATACTAATCTACAGTGGAGTAGCAAAAGAAAACAGGGCCAAAGAAGGTGTATCATTACTAATACATCAAAAATACCAAAATCACATCAAATAGGGTCAATATATATCGGAAAGAATTGTCACAGCAAAAATTAGAATGGAAAAGGAAGACCTGAACATCATCGGAGGATACGGCCCAGAAAATGACAAGCCTCAAACAACAAGGGAAATCTAGTAATACCCGGAATTAAGCAAAAACACAATGAAAATGTTAACGAAAATTGAGGACTGATGATAAACTTCTGCACAAATAACGAACTTAGAATAAACAACACATTTTTTGACCACAAAGACCAACGCAAATATACATTTAATAACACTTGTGGACAAAAATCTATGATAGATTATGTTGTAACCAACAGAGATATACATCCATCAAAAATAATCGATTTAAGATGCCTCAACTCAGCAGATGTAGGTAGCGACCATAGCCTAGTATTATGTAAAATAGGAATCGCTATGAAATATTTCACATCTAAGAGGGCAGCACCAACACAAACAAAAATCAAAGTCGAAGGACTACATAGGGAATCCACGGAATACTTATACAGAAAAAGAATATCAGAGAAGATTGCTGAGAATGGAATATTAGAAAACGATAACATCGACGAAAGCTGGCAAAAACTCAAAGATAATATAATCGACGCTGCAACAGAATCACTTGGAGAGAGAAAAGTAACGAATACTCACATATTAAAGAAGAAAACCCCGTGGTTTAGAGAGGAAGTTAAGATAAAATACGAAGAAAAGAAGAAAGCCTTTTTTCAACACAGAAAATAACAAACACAACAGGCATACAACCACTACAAACGAATCAGAAACGAAACGAATACTAGTGAGGCAAATACAAAGGGAACAGAGAACACGACTTCTACGGAACACAAAAAGAAGTATGGAGAATGATCAGAGGGCAAAGAAAGGAGATGAACGAATGAATAGAAGCGAAACACATTCAGAAGGAAACATGGGCAGACTACTTCCGATCTTTATTTGCTAAAGGCGACGATAATGAACCACCAACACCTGCAGTTACGACAAACGAGGAAATAAACATCGAGGAGGGAGATGTAAAGGAAGCATTAAGAAAATTAAAAAATAGAAAATCTCCAGGAGAGGACAGAATATCGAACGAACTCCTAAAGTACGGAGGACAAGATCTAACCAAACAACTATTAACACTAATACAAAAAATAATAGAACAAAACAGAATACCACAAGAATGGATATCAAGCATCCTAATACCTCTCTTCAAAAAAGGAGACAAATCAGAGCCGGAGATTTACAGAGGGATTAACTTATTAAACACAACATCAAAATTAACAACAAAAGTGATAACAAACAAATTGAATGAAAGTATAACATTAGCAGAAGAACAACAAGGTTTTAGGCCAGGAAGGTCATGCATTGACGCTATATTTATAATGAGGCAAGTTCAAGAGAAATCGTTGGAATACAACAAACCGGCATATTTATATTTCGTGGACCTTAAGAATGCATTTTGTGGACCTTAACTGAAGCATCACTGAAGAGACTCGAAGCATTTGAGATGTGGTGCTATAGACGCATGTTAAGGATTTCCTTGATAGACAGAGTTACCAACGAAGAAGTTCTACATAGAATGGGTAAAGAGCGCGAACTAGTCGTAACCATAAATCGTCGCAAACTGGAATACCTGGGCCATGTAATGCGCAATGAACAACGATATGACCTACTTCGGACCATACTTCAAGGTAAAGTGCATGGGAAAAGAGGTCCAGGACGAAGAAGAATATCCTGGCTGCATAACCTGCGAAAATGGTTTAACTTAACCACTACCGGACTTTTCAGGGCAGCAGTCAACAAAGTCAGAATAGCCATGTTAGTGTCCAACATCCGTAATGGATAGGTACCATAAGAAGAAGAAGAATGCATTTGACAGGGTCACATTAAAGGACGTTATTCACTTGTTGTACTCGAGAGAGGTACCTCTGGGAATAATTAAAACGATAGAAAACATCTACCAGAACAACACAATAAAAGTAAAAGTGGAAGATGAACTAACTGACCCAATTGAAGCCGGCAACGGGATAAGACAGGGGGATTCCTTGAGTCCTTTATTGTTTAACCTGATCATGGACGAAATAATAAACAAAGTAAGAACTAAAAAAGGATACCAAATTGGAGAAAAACAAATTAATGTAATCTGCTATGCGGACGATGCAATACTAATCTCTCAAAATGAAGATGATTTACAACGTATGCTGCACCAATTCAACATAATCGCCAAAAAATTTAACATGTTAATTTTCTCAAAAAGACAAAATTCTAGGTTATAACAGCAGATCCAATAAGATGTATATTGGAGCTGGAAGGTCAGATAATAGAACAAGTGATGGAGTTTAAATACCTAGGCATCACACTATCTAACTACGGAAGACTCGAAACAGAAGTGGAAGATCAAGTGAATAGAGCAAACAGAGCCGCAGGTTGCCTGAATGACACAATGACAAAAGAGTCATCAGACCAATAATGACATACGCGGCAGAAACACGACCCGACACAGAGAGGACAAAAAGATTGCTCGAAATAGCGGAGATAAAAACCTCTCGAAAAATCGATGGTAAGACTCTATGGGACAGAGTTAGAAGTACAGATATACGACGGAGATGCAAGGTGGATAACATTAATAACTGGGTAAGAAACAGAAGAAGAGAATGGAATGACCACATAAGCCGAATGACAACAAATAGGGTAGTCAGGAAAGCGAGGGACGGTTCCCCAATAGGAAGACGATCAGTGGGAAGATCACGAAAACGATGGAACGACAACTTACTAGAGGCACATTGAAAAACAGACAGAGTCATGTCTATACAAAAAGAAGAAGACCTTGTATCTCCCTCGTGTAACTGTACTTATTCGCTATCTGATATATTTCCGAATTTTCGACAGTTACATTTATTATTTATTTTTAGTATTAATTAGGAATACTAGGAAATGCGAGATATGACCATTCCCGTTGCCATACTTAATCTTTTAATAGACTTTTAAACTTTTATAATATAAAATATATTATAATTTATAATGGTAATCTTTTAAATTTCACGGTCAACATTTCCAACCAAGAGAAACTGTTTCTTAAATTCGAAAAGAACATAAAATTTCTGTACAAAAATTTAGGGGAAGTAGAACAGTAAATATAATAATATTTTTTATCTTTTTAATTGTCATAAGTTTTGAACTGAATTTAACGTCGTGTCGTGTCATCTCCTATAACACAAAATCAATTGACTAACTGGCGATGAAACGGAAGGCGATGAAATGGACTAGCGAAGAACCGGCGGCATCGAAACGGTGGCGATGAACCGGCGGCGATGAAACGTCCCATTCCGTTCATCTCCGCTGTTTCGAGCAATCTTTTTGCCCTCTCTCTATCAGGTCGTGTTTCTGCTGCATATCTGTCGATGTTAGAATTAGAATTAGAAATATGCTTTATTTTCATGGAAAATTGTACAATTTTATCGACAAAGCTTTTAAAATCATGAATAGAAAACAAAACAATAACAATAAAATTTACTAAAATTACATAAATTGTCAATATAATTAAAAAAATAATAATATTGAAGTAAAGAAGAAACAATCAATTGCAAAATTTTAAATAAATTTGCATAGTCTACCTTAGTAACTAATACGTTAAAAGAAGAGTTAAAAGTTAAAAGTTAAGTGTCATTATTGGTCCGATGTTTTGTAAATTCTGCCGTTCATTTCTTTGGGTTTATACGTTGACCTAAGTTAAAAACTTTGTAAATAGACATCTTTTTGCTCATTAGTTTAATTTTTATTGTAGCTTTAGCTCTGAAGATGACATTTTTAGCTAAGAAAAATAAATATATACATACTTTAATATACTTTTTTTCACTTCGTTCTTTTATTTCTTTCCCGATATTTTTATTTGTCCATATTGTGTCACTCAGGCAACCTACAATCTGTTTTCACTATTCACTTGAACTTCCACTTCTGTTTCCGTAGCTTTCCGAGCTTTCCGTAGCTAGTGCAATGCCTAGATATGTAAACCCCATCACTTGTTCTATAATCTGATCGTCCAGCTCCAATCTACATCTTGTTGGACTTGCTGCTATAATCATGCGTTTTGTATTTTTTGGAGAAATTAACATGTTAAATTTCCTGGCAGTTATATTAAATTGGTACAGCATACGTTGTAAATCATCTTCACTTTGACAGATTAGTATTGCATCGTCTGCATATCAGATTATTTTAAGTTGTTTTTCGCCCATTTGGTATCCCTTTTTAGTTCTTATTTTTTTAGTATTTCAACCATGATCAGGTTGTCTTATCCATTGCCAGCTTCAATTGGGTCTGTTCGTTTGTCAACATGTATATTTTGATTAACCTGTACATGATTCTCAAATCTATCATCTAAGCCGTTGCTTTCAATATATTATGGTTATGAACTTTTCAGGTCTTACTCTATCAAATGCTTTTTTGTAGTCGATAAAACAAATTAATACGTTGTGACGTTCCGTCCTTTATTTAATTAATTAATAATAGGAAAACCGTATTTAATTATTTTTATAATTATTCTCTTTTAATTTTATTATCGTTCGCTATTGAATTATACCTTAAAAACAACAATCAGAATAAATAATATAATATTTATTTCTCTTAATGACGTCACACCTAAATGTCTTTTGGCTAAACCAGTAGTACTTCTTAAGTTGGTACTGAACGCCCCCTGTGGGAGGAATTCGTAATTCGACGTCTTCCTTGTCGAACGATGAAGATCGGTTGTTCACTTGAAAGTGATTCTGAATGGAGTGACAGTGATCTTCAAATAAATTAGGAAGAAGTTATATTTAAAGTTTCAGAGTTCAATTTATTGCTGTATTTCAATTTATTATATTACCAAGTCTTTTTTTCGAACTAACAAGAAGAATATTACAGATATTTCCATGGAAACTTAGAGAGAATCTGCCGCCACTATTATGTAATTAAAAGAAACTTACCCCACCGAAAGCAGACCACTTTAAAGGGACAGTAAACTATAGGAGAAGTATGGAGGATCTACAATCACCCTCTTAATTTTTTTTGGTTCGTCATCGTCCAACTCTCAGAAGGACAGCTTCAGTAACTCTTGGACAGTTTGCACCACATCGGTGCTAACTTCAGTACCAGGGATTTGGGAATACGCAGTGAGAAACACTTTTTGGAACTTGTGTCACAAGGGTTTGTTTTGGGGACATTCAGTATTTTATATTTTAATTGCACATACCTATTTCTTTCCAAGATTTATATTGTATTTTATAACAGCCATAATAGTTGATAGTGTTTCCTACGCCTGCATAACTTCATGGTAAAAATTTTGAGCTCAAATATGTTTTCCATATGACATTATGTTCTTTACCCTTACTTTTTATTATTTTTAGGACTTTTGCTCTCTATTTAATTATATTTAATAATTTCAGTTAATTTAAAATTAAATCATTCAAGTTACTTTGATAAATCATTTAAAATTTTAATTTTTCTTAACTTCATTAACATTCCGTGACTAACATTCGATCTGTGAGACGGACCACTTCGAGTTTATACGATTGTATCAAAATTGTTCGTTATGTATCTTCGCCGCCATCAGTATCTGTCTGATTCATGTGCCTGTTTTTAGTGTTGAAGTTTGAGTTTTCAATGTCAAGTGATTATGCAATTATCGGCAAATTTTGTCTCAGAGACCGATGTTGGATGTGACATACTCGATGAAAAAAATAGAAAATATAAACAATAACGTACGAACAAGTGCTGATAATTTAGTAACCCAATTGCCAGAAGTTAAAAGTGAAGCTAGATACAAAAAACAGCATTGGCAAAATTGATCTTGTTTTTCATAAATATTGAGATGTGATATAATTGTTTTTATTTTCTTTGGCATATTACTAATGTTTCATGCCCGGTTGCACCAACAGATCTTTAGCTTAAGTTGAGAATATCATAAGAATTAATATATTTATTATAATTATAATATAATACAATAAGAATACAATAATATAATAATATATATAATTGATAATAAGGTAAGAATCTAAAATTATGGTGCAACGTAAATGATACTCAAGGAGGCCCTATCTATAAGTAGAGCTTAGCTAAGCTGGAGCTTAAGATCTGTTGGTGCAACCAGGCATAAGAGACTTAATACATTAAAAATATGTATCATTCTCCTTTAATGTCACTCCTTCGATGAGTAAACACAACCCTACGCTTGAAAGTGTGTCAATGGAAACACTTTTTTATGTCGGTTTCTGACACCGATGTTAGCTTTAATGTCCAGAAAACCTACGTTAGTTGCGGAAGGTTAAATATTATTTAACTTTAACTTATTATTATTTTTTGTACTAAATTTAAATAAATTCCTAGTCTCTACTCCCTCAGAATAGCTCATAGCTTCACTTGTTTTTTTTTTTATTAAGAGCCACCAGTCATGAACAGGACCTTTTGCATCCAGTACTACATCGCGCGCCGGTTTACTTAGCTAGGCTTGTGCCTGTCTAATTCATTAAAGAGTTATTAATATATAGTACTCATATTTTCAGGTAGCATTTAACTTAGTTGAACGTATTACAATCGTACTACACATAGTTTCAAAAGGTATGCATCACCACTCGTATTCACGATGTTTACGCTTTTATAAATCCGTATCTTTATCACATATTTAATGGACCTTTTTATAAAGAATATACCATTTTTGGTTTTTTATTTTATTTGATTACCCATTTAATTGACCTGGTTTTGTCAAGGTGTAAACATTTGAAAAATTTATTCTGGTGAAATTTTTGAAAACGTGATTAAAAATGAATCGTATTTTAATTTCTGAGTTGGACCGTATAAGAATTATCGGTGTAGTTGAAGAAGGCAATTCACATCGGTTCGTGGCGGAAAGAGTGGGTGTTTCTCCGAGTGACGTCTCACAGATATGGAATAGGTTCCTGGAGACAAACTCGATACGGAATAGAGCTCGGTCTGGTAGACCCCGAGTTACCAATGATCGACAGAATAGATATATCAGAATTTACATCTGTAGAAATTCTTCTATGTCTGTACCAGACCTCCAAAGAGAATTCAGGAATGCTACAGGAGTCAAAGTATCGTTGGCTACAATAAGAAGAAGAATTTTAGACTCAGGTTTCAGGAGTTCCTCAGCTACAACCTAGACATGTTTTGGACCGCTTATTTTTATATCCTCTAATTGAATTGGTAAGACGTTTTTATGAATGCTCGTAACTTTTATCAAGTTTTGTGATTATTACGGCTATAATTAAAAAGCTTTTAAAGCGCTAAAGAAACCATAAAGTGACAAAGTGAAATTGTGCATAAAGTGAGCCAAGAAAACAAGCAGAATAATTTGTAAGTACAATTTCTTATATTTACATTTATTGAACAGAACAAAAATATCGCTTGCAAATTAAAGAACTATAAAAACCAGAAACTAATTAGTTCTGATAAGGTGACTTGATTTTGAGCCATCGAGGCGGGCTCGTCACTTTTTCGCAAACCGAACTGTTACAAAATAACGATTGGACTATTAAGTAACGGGTGTGAATATAAGTAAGTGAAAGTAATCTGTATGTGTACAATTTCTTATATTTATTGGGAAAGAACAAAAATATCGTATGCAAATTAACGAACTATAAAAAACAGTAACTATTTAGGTTTGATAAGGTGAAGAGCCTCCGCGCTTTTGAGCCGGGCTTGGCACTTTTTCGTAAACCGAACAGTGACAAAATATCGATTGGACTATTAAGTAACGGGAGTGAATAATACATGCACGCTGCGCCACAAAAAATGGCTTCGAATTTGTTAACACCGGTAAAAATAATGGATAGATACAAAGTGGATTCGGACGACGACACATCCGAAGACCATAGAAAGAGGAACAGAGAAGAAGAGGAAGAATTGTTCCGAAAAAGTAAAAAAGTGTCTAGATCGCCTAACAAAACCCGTAACGAAGATAATAAGCTCGATCAAATTATTAAAATGATGCATGACTTAACCACAGAAACAAAAAATTTAACAACGGAAGTAAAAGAGATAAAGAATGAACAGAGAAAGTACTGCGAGGAATTAAACGACCGGAAAACAGAATTGGAGAAAGTTAAACAAGAAAACCAAACTAAACACAAGGAGAAGGAAGAAATGAAAAAAGAACTAAACGATATGAAAATACGTGTACAAAGACTAGAAAAGGAAATGAAAGTAAATAATGTTGTAATACAAGGCTTGCCAATAGATACAATCGATAGAAATGCACTGAAACAAACTGTAGGGAACTTCATGGAAAAAGAAATGAATATCAATGTTCAAATCGAAGAAGTTATCAAACTGGGAGAAAAAATATGTTTGGTCAAACTACAGAACAAGTTTGAAAAAGAAAAGATCATGCAAAATAAAGCTAAACTAAAACACATTAAAGGCAATAAAGTATATATAAATAATGACATAACAAAAAAGAACTAAGAATACAGAAAAAAATAAGATATGTCGCAAATGAAGAAATTAATAAGGGTAAACGTGTTACAATAAAATATAATAAATTAATAATAGACGGAAAAACACACAAATGGAATCAATACAGCAACCAGCTGGAAGAAGACCAGGGAAATCCAAAAAACTAACAGAAGATGAAAATACACAAACAGAAGCACAAATCACGACAGACAAGGCACAGAAAAAGGAATTAAGCAAGGACGAAAATAGAAATAGAGCAAAAACGAAAGATAAACATGAAATAGACATAAGAGAGAACATATTTATAGGTGCATTGAATGTAAGAACCCTACACGAAACCGGCAAATTGGAGCAGGTAAGCCAAGAGATTGATAAGTACAAATTAGACATTGTCGGACTAAGCGAAACAAGATGGAATGGTAGTGGATCAACCCGAGTAGGTGACCAACAGCTAATGATATATTCTGGGAACACGGATGTAAATGACAAACACAAAAAGGGAGTGGCAATACTGCTAGCCCAAACGTGGAGAAAGGCTCTAGTAGAGTGGGAACCAGTGTTAGAAAGGATTATTTGGGCGAGACTAAAGGCAAGATATTATAACATAATAGTAATAAATGTATATGCTCCCACAAATAAAAACAACGAAAATGAGAAGGAAGAATTTTACGAGCAACTACAAACAACGTTTAATAGAATTAATAATAAATATATAAGAGATATAAAAATAGTTATCGGAGACTTTAATGCAAAAATAGGAAATGATAATAAAGGACATGAATATGTGATGGGAAAGGAGGGAATCGGAGAGAGAAACGACAATGGAAATCGATTAATCGAATTTTGTGAGCAAAATGAACTTTTAATAGGCGGAAGCATATTTAAACATAAGCGGATACATAAGGAAACATGGAAATCACCGGGAGGGAGATACAAGGATCAAATAGACCACATAATAATTGAATATAAATGGAGAAGCTGGCTGCAAGATGTCAGGAGCTTAATATGTGCTGATGTGGGATCAGACCACATGCAAGTGATGATGAATACAGCAAAAGAAACAATCGGATTAAAAAGAAGACAAAATAAAAAATGGATTACCAAAGACACTCTACTACTGATAGAAGAAAGAAAAAAAATCAAAGAAGAAATTCTACAGAAGGAAGGATCGGAAGAAGAGAGGGCACTTGAAAGAAAATACATGGCAAAAAACGCAGAAGTAAAAAACAAGCCAGAAAAGATAAAAGAAACTATATAAATGAGATGCTAAATATATCAGAAGAAGCAGCGAAAGAAAACGACTTACTAACCAAATATACAATCATACGAAACTTAACAGGAAAAGCACAACGAAATATACAAGAAGTAAAGGATAAACAAGGAAATAGAATAAAAAATGAGAAAGAAATAATACAAAGATGGAAGGAATACTTCGAAGAGATATATGCTAAGCATGAAATAACTCAAATCACAGAAGATGAAGAAGAATCACCAGAGCTAGAAGTGAATATTGGAGAAATTACAATGGAAGAAATTGGAAACACTCTAAAACTACTAAAAAATGGCAAAGCCGCAGGAATCGACAATATACCCATTGACATAATAAAAGCAGACACCGAGCAGTCAGTAGAGATGCTACATACACTTTTGAATAAAATATGGACGGACGAAGAATTGCGAAAGGAGTGGAAAGAGGGATTGATTATAAAAATACCCAAAAAAGGAGACCTGAGCAAATGCAGCAATTGGCGTGCAATAACACTACTAAGTGCCACATCCAAAGTGCTGACCAAAATCATTTTGGAAAGATTAAAGCCAGAACTAGATAAAAAACTGAGAAACAACCAAGCAGGTTTCCGTTCCAACCATTCCACTATGGCTCACATTTGCACCCTTAGAATTATCTTGGAACAAACAAATGAATGGAATAAAGATATAGATGTGAGTTTTATCGACTTCGAAATGGCCTTTGACCGTGTAAATAGGACACAGATGTGGAAAATCCTTAGATTATATGGGATACCACAAAAAATCATAAACTTTATTAAACTCTTCTACGAAGGATACAAAGCCAAACTAGAACATTTAGGTGAAGTAACAGAAGAAATATCCATAGAAAGTGGAGTCAAACAGGGTTGTGTACTATCCCCTACCCTATTTCTTATTATGATAGATTGGGTAATGAGGAAAGTAATCGACGATCGAACAGGCATCAGGTGGAACCTTTTCAAACAGCTAGAAGATCTCCAATTTGCAGATGACATCTGCCTGATAACAGAACACCGAAATCATATGCAAGCAAAAATTGACAAATTGGCACAGTACTCCGACACGATCGGACTTCGAATAAATACAGAAAAAACTAAACTTCTAAAAAATAATAACCATCCAAATAATAAAATAATGATAAACGGTAAAGAAGTAGAAGAGGTAGACAAGTTCACATATCTGGGATCTGTCATGGAAAGTAGCGGGGGTGTAAAAAGGATATACAGACGAGAATAACAAAGGCACAACACGTATTCAACGCTTTAAATAGAATTTGGCAAACAAACGAAATATCGGAAACAACAAAAATTAAAATCTTTAACAGTTGCATTAAAAGTATACTGCTCTATGGAGCAGAAACATGGAAACAGGACGAAAATACAACTAAAAAACTACAAACATTTGTAAACAAATCTCTAAGAAAAATCCTGAAAATATACTAGCCAAACAAAATAACTAATACAGAACTATGGGAAAGGACAAAGCAAACTAACGTATCTACTACAGACAAGGAAAAAAAATGGAAATGGATCGGCCACACTTTAAGGAAAGACCAAAGCAGCATAGCAAGACAAGCACTTGAATACCAACCAGAGGGGAAAAGAAAGAGGGGCAGACCAGACAACAGCTGGAAAAGAACAACAACGAGAGAACACGAAAAAATTGGACTAAGATGGGGCGAAGTCAAAAAGAGAGCAAAAGATAGAAGAGAGTGGAGGGAATTAGTTCACAATTTATCCAGAGAATAAAAACAAAAGAAGATGCGCTGTCCCGGCCGCGAATTTACAAAACCTATACCATTTCAGTCATGGCAGCGACTGAATTCGAATAGGGTTTGTATGGAGCATATTAGTTACATATCCTATACCATTTCAGTCATGGCAGCGACTGAATTCGAATAGGGTTTGTATGCAGAATATTAGTTACATATCCTATACTATTTCAGTCACGGCAGCGACTGAACTCGAGTAGATTTTTTATGCAGAATATTAGTTACATATCCTATACCATTTCGGACCAGAAATTAACTGTAATGGTGTAGGATTTGAAACCGAATTTTTTTATTATTATTGAGCAAATGTCTATACTGTTTCAGTCATGCAAGTAAAACTAATCAAATATTTACTAGTGCATTTATTATTATATCATAAAATTTAGATATGTTTTGAAAATTAAAATTAATAATATATATTTCGATAATATTAAAAATTAAAAACAAATGAGTAATTACTAATCTACGAATTAATATATGTATACAGTATGTCCCTGTAAGTTGGAACCATATGGAAAACAGGTCGATTTTTATTTTTAAATTATAATTTTTTGGCATATATTTCATAGGTACTAGTGACGTCGTCCATCTGAGCGTGATAACGTAATCGATGATTTTTTTAAATAGGAATATGGGTCGTGTGGCACCTCATTTGAAAGGGTGTTCAATTCTCTATTCAGTAATATAAACACAAATATCATTATTTATACAGGGTGGCCAAAAAAACATTTTTTGAATTATATTGATTGACGAAAAAAGAAGAATGTATGCAATTTATTTCAATCAAAATACTTTGTATCGCTGTGAGAAAATAGAAAAAACTGTTTATTTGGCAAATAAACATTGGTTTTTGGCCTAAATTAAATGTTCAAACTGTCAAGAGTTACGTGGGAGGCTGTTTGTGATTTAATTTAAGCACTATTTATTGATCGCAGTAAAATGTATTTTGAGTTAAATAAATTACATACATTCTTCTTTTTGCGTCAATTAATTTAATTAAAAAATTATTTTTTGGTCACCTTGTATAAATAATGATATTATTGTTTATATTACTGAACAGAGAATTGAACGCACTTTCAAATTAGTTGCCACACGATCCTAGTCCCATTTAACAAAATCATCTATTACGTTATCACACTTAGACGGATGACGTCACTAGTATGAAATATATGCCAAAAAATTGTAATTTAAAAATAAAATCGACCTATTTCGGGATTTTTTTCCTAAGTCGTCCATTTTAGATAAAATGAATTTATTCGATAACTTAGCCCCTCTCTGTATGAAGATACTTTACTTGACAGAAATTCATATTTTTTGACATCTCTCATATACTATTAATAAAACTTAATATCAGATGATTGCATCTTCGGTTTTAGACCATGCAGAACTTTTTAGGAAGAATATCTTTTTTGCGTAAAATCGTTAATAAAAAATTTTTCCATATGGTTCCAACTTACAGAGACATACTGTATATATTCATACATTAGTAATTATTCATTTGTTTTTAATCTTTAATATTATCCAAATATGTATATACTATTCATTTTACTCTTCAAAACATATCTAAATTTTATGATATAATAATAAATCCACTTAGTAAATATTTGATTAGTTTTACGTACATGACTGAAACAGTATAGACATTTGCTCAATAATAATCAAAAATTTCGTTTGATAATCCTACACCAATACAGTTAATTTTCTAGATCGAAATAGTATAGGATATGTAACTAATATTCTGCATACAAACCCTATTCGAATTCAGTCGCTGCCATGACTGAAATGGTATAGGATATGTAACTAATATTCTGCATACAAACCCTATTCGAATTCAGTCGCTGCCATGACTGAAATGGTATAGGTTTTGTAAATTCGCGTCCCGGCCAGACAGCAATCTTACACTTTTGGCCAAGAAACGCATAAGCGCCCAATACTCCACAAGGAGGGATGGAACGAGAGAGAGAGATATCCTACAGAAATAGTTTACATAGTTTTTTTGTTAGATGCATAGTTTTTAATATAACGTATATGCAAAAATCCGTCCGAAAAGGTGTCATTTTTCAATGAAAATGGCCAATTTTCAACCACGAATAACTCAAAAATTATTGAGTTTTCAAAAAATAATTGTAGAACTGTTTTTGCTTAAAATTAGGTTCCCTAGCCACTTCCGTGGCTATTTTAACTAAACCATTTTTCACCCCCGAGAAGGGGTGGAAAACACCCCCAAGATAAAAGCGCACATCAGCATAGGTTGGACTTTGTTTCTTGAGCTATTCCCTTCTTCTTCTTCGTCTAGCCATTTACGTCCACATCTGAACATAAGCCTCTTCAAGTCTTCCTTTCCATTGTTTTTTGTTGTACGCTACTTGTAGCCAATTTTTCCCGGCAGTTCGTTTCAGATCATCTGTCCATCTCATAGGAGGTCTGCCTCTGGGTCTTTTGTGTTCGTATGGTCTCCAGGTTAGAATTGTTCTGTGCCATTTGTTAAGATCGCTCCTAGCTACATGTCCAGCGTATTCCCATTTCAATTTTAGTGATTTTTGTACCACATCGGTGACTTTGGTTTTCTGTCTTATCCATGTGTTTGTTTTTCTGTCCTTAAGTGATATGCCAAGCATTGCTCTTTCCATCGCGTGTTGAGTGACTCTGAGTATGTTCATATTCTTTTTTGTGATTGTCCATGTTTGTGCCCCATATGTTAATATCGGAATAATGCATGCATCAAAAACTTTAGATCTAAGATGTAGTTGAATTTGCTATTCCCTACTTACTGTGAAAATATCAAGTAAATCGATGTAGTAGGATGGAATTCGGAGCCAAATACCCTCATTGACTGCCCTATATTATTATTATTTGTTAAAGGTTTGTTATTTCACCTAGGTGTAGGTACTACTCTCTATATAAGAGGTATTTCAATTTTCTAGTCTTTTAACATGATTGTTATATTATACTGGTTCAGTAATCCTGTAAAATGTTACTGCTTGTCATTTTTATAATCACTTAACCCTTAACTGGTCCGGCTCGTCTGACAGACGATTCAATAATTCTGATTATTTTTTATTGGAAATTGGCACCGCCCACAGGCAAGTCGTTTTATCTAATCCTATTGGAGCTTGACAAGTGGGTGTATTTGAGACAAGTTTCTCTCAGTTCCTAAAAAGTTATCACAACAGTTAGGTTGAGAGTAGCTCCTCAGACGACGGCGCCGGACCGTTTGTGTCACTTTTTTGTCTTCATACTTGGAGTTCAAGAAGAGCAAGAGGATGATCTTATTTTAGAAAAAGCGCAAGATTTGCAGTTTATGTCCTTGAGTTGCAAAAAGCCTGTTTGTTTGGAATGTATAAAACCACTACCTGTAAAAATTGCATATAAAATAGCCTAGTTTTTTCTTTAGTGTACAGTTTGAACATCTATCCTAGCAATACATTTTTTTTGCATGTTGTTTTTTATATTTTTTTTATTTACTTCACAAAACTATGTACTTTTTCACAAATATTTGTGCGGATTTCAGTTTTATTTTAATATTTTTTTCTTAGCCCAAATAACGCCCAAATCTAATACCTTCACTTTTATATAAACATATCAAGGTATGCTTGTAACATTTATTCTTATTAAAAAAATTATTTTCGAGTGTTGTTTTGCTTTCTTGAAAAGAGTAATTTCGCAGACGACGCCGGACCAGTTACGCTACTGCTACAGTACCGGACCAGTTAAGGGTTAATAGTCATTTTTTTAACTCAGACTCAGAAGTGGTCAATAATATAACTACACTTCAGAGCAAAATAAACGACTCACTTGCTGAATAATTGTACACGTGGAATTTCCTAAACCTGTTGTCCGATTTGAGTGAGTCTTTTATTATGTTATAGCCAAGAAAATCAGTGTAATATTATTGTTGCTATACAGGTCAAGGTCATTTTATACCGGGTGTAACAATCATATTGTGTTTTTTCTTAAAGTTCGGAACACCCTGTGAAGTATTCTAGCATATAAAAAATATTTAAATTAAAATTCAATTGTAGGCTTAGGCTTTATTAACATTTTCTTTTTAGACTCATTTGCTTATGTTGGATAATAAAAAAGTTAGGTACGTTTAAGGAAAAAAACACCCTATGATTGTCACACCCGGTATAAAATGACCTTTACCTGTCTAGCAATAATAATACTACATCGATTTTCTTAAATAATAAGGCATATGACATACTAAAAAAATCACTCGAATCGGACAACAGGTTTAGGAAATTCGAGACTTCTAACGTGTACAATTCAACAAGTGAGTCGATTATTTTGCTCTCAAGAGTTATATTTAATAAACTGTTAATTGTTTTGAATATAATTTTCAACGAAAGCTTTTCGTTTATAAATTTGCAAAAGTCCGTGTGTTATTGCGTTGCCGCTCCTGAAATACTTAGAGCATGTGTATCGATGTATTCTTATGTAGTTTTGCCTTCTGAATCGAAATCTGAAAACGGCATTTAGATATCTCTAACCGTCTTCGAGATAATCGACCTCAAAGTCTAAAATGCGATGTCACAATCCGGTCATTTCCTACCGACGGACGCACTAAACGTCAGCTCAAATGGTTGGTTAGGAAGTAGGCTATTTTTTAAAAAGCTAAACATCAAACTCAATAAGTTACGAGTAGACTAGTAATAATTATCTAGTAGTTTTACAAATGTTTGACATTTCTCTTCCAGAATTGAACAAGCGCTGTCGTATTTTTGTGTGACTATAAAAAAATCAATTTACCTACCTTCTTACATCTTACATCAAATATCGAATCTTGCGTAAGTAAACCGTTTGTTCCTTTAATTTATTTGTAAATTCAGGTTATACAAGGTGTCTGCATAACTTTGCACCATATGGGAAACTTTTTTAATATCAATTTTACGAAAAAAAGTCATTTTTTATAAAGTGCTCTGCATAGTCTAAAACCTAAGGTGCAATCATCAGATATCAAATTTTGTCAACAGTATACGAGGTATGTCAAAAAATATTAATTTCGCTCAAGAGCAAACTACCTTTATATTTCAAAATATCAAAAAAATTTATTATGAAAAGTTATTTTTAATTAAAAACCATATTAAAATATGCAATAACAGCCATCTACGAGAAAAAAAATTTCTGAGATTTTCCTAAATTACTGATTCCGAACATCATTTTTATTTATTAGACCTCTAATAACTCTTTTATTAATAATTTTAGGAAAAAAGGTATTCTTCATAAAAATCTGTGCACTTTCTAAATTCATATTATTTGACACACCTCGTATAAAATTAACAAACTTGGAAAACTGATGGTTTTATCTTGAGGTTTAGACCATGCACAGATTTTTATGAAGAATAAGTTTTTTTCCTAAAATTATTAATAAAAGAGTTATTACATGTCTAATAAATAAAAATGATGTTCGGAATCGGTAATTTAGGAAAATCTCTGAAATTTTTTTTCACGTAGAAGGCTGTTATTGCACATTTGAATATGATTTTTAATTACAAATAACTTTTCATAATAAAATTTTTTGATATTTTGAAGTATAAAGGTAGTTTGCTCTTGAGCGAAATTAATATTTTTTGACATACCTCGTATACTGTTGACAAAATTTGATATCTGATGATTGCATCTTAGGTTTTAGACTATGCAGAGCACTTTATAAAAAAATTCGTAAAATTGATATTAAAAAAGTTTCCCATATGGTGCAAAGTTACGCAGACACCCTGTATATTGTACCTATATAAATTATTTTTGAAATTAAAAACCATTGACGTAATGTACAACAAGGTACCTATATTATGTGACGTTTGTAATTAATGAATTTGAATAATTTTAACAATATTTGGTTATTTTGAATTATTATTTAATCTCAATTTGTTCAGCAAAGCATAGTTTATTTACATTTGAGTTTGACACTTCGTGAATGTCAAACTAAATTTTAAATTAAGTATTAATAAAACATCAATGATATTTGATAGTGAATTTAATTATTATATAAAATAAATAAGATGTTCAAAAATACAATTTGAGTATATTTTAAAAGCAATAATTTATTAAGTAGGTATATATTTACGAGTATACGGCCTACCCTTTATGATAAATGGACTGTTCCATTCGTTATGAAATTAAAATACAGGGTGTTCAGAAACTCTACCGACAAACGAAGACAGAAGGTTCCTTAGATAATTTTACCCAATTCATCTAGTCCGAAAATGCTTCCTAAAGGAGCTAGAGCTATTTGAAGATGGCCTCTGGTAATAAGTGTATCTTAAATATCTCCAGAACGCTTCTATTTAGAAGAACAAAAATTGGTGCACATATTTATCTTCCAGGGATAAATCGATTTCATTAATTCCAAATTTCTAGTACCGGTCATAGGCGTCCGTTTGGGTAGGGAATCAGTTATATTATCGCATAACTTTTTTGTTTTCAATTTTTAAGCACTTTTGAGTCTGTATTATTAAAATGTAAGGCATTATAGTACTAAAAGGTACTCTTACTTTAAGTCGATAGGATACACCGTTTTCTAGAAAAATCGATTTGAAAATTTTTCGTTGTTTGAATATCAAAAAAAAAATTTCAATAAAAAAAAAACTATATAGAAAAACCAAAATTGGTACATTTATTTATATTTCAGAGATGAATCGATTTTATTAATTGTGAATTTCTAGTACCGGTCATATGCGTCCGTTTTGGGTAGATCAACGGTTATTTTATCGCATACTTTTTTGTCTTTAATTTTTAAGATTAATATTAGATTATTAAATTATGAGGTATTCTAGTATTAAAAGTTACTCTTGCTTGAAGTCGGTAAAATACACCGTTTTTTTTTTAATTTCCAAAATTTTTTTTCAAGTTCAGGAAACGAAAAATTTTCAAATCGATTTTTCTAGACAACGGTGTGTCCTACTGACTTAAAGCAAGAGTAACTTTTAGTACTAGAATACCTCACAGTTTATTAATCCAGTATCAAAAGTGCTTAAAAGTTAAAGACAAAAAAGTTATGCGATAAAATAACCGTTGCCCCACCCAAAACCACCACCCAAAGTCACCATAGATGGAATCGATTAATCTCTGGAAGATAAATATGTGTACCAATTTTGGTTTTTTCTAACTAAAAGCGTTCTGGAGGTATTTAAGAAAAACTAATTATAAGACGCCATCTTCAAAGAGCTCTAGCTCCCTTAGGAAGCATTTTCGGACTAGGTGAATGTGGTTAAATTCTCTTAAAATTATTTGAGGAATCTCCTGTCTTCGTTTGTCGGTAGAGTTTGTGGACACCCTGTATAGTCGGTTCGCTAAACTCGACACAACTGGCTAGTGATTTTAGTAGGTTATTTTTTTGTTTTTTTTTGCAAATTTTGCCAAAATTGGCAAAATTATTAATTATTTAGTAATTATTAACTAATTAGTAATTATTTTTTTTATTATTGACTAAAATCACTTGCCAGTTGTGTCTGAGTTTAGCGAACCGACAGTATATGAAATAATATTGTTTGGTATAAAAAATTATGGCCTGATATGTGCAATTCTAATGGAAAAAAATATTTGAAGATTTTTCTCAAATTATGGATACCAACAACATTTTCATTTATAACTCTTTTATTTTTAATTTGACGAAGAAAAGTTATTCTTCATAACAAGCTATTCATGTTCTAAGATTTACGATGCAACCAACATATTATATAAAGTTTTATTAATTTTATACGAGGTATATAAAAATATAAATTTAGATCAAGAGTAAACTATCTGTATAGTTCATAACATTTAAATTAGAATGATATAATTGCAAACTAAAACATAATTATTAATTCTAAACTACTTTTCATAATAGCAATTTTCCATATTACGAATTAAAATACGTAAATAAACAAAGTTTTCGTTATGATAATGCTCGCATTTTCAGCTTGTTTATTATTATTCCCTCTTTTTGCATTTACAGATTTATTATACTCTACATCAGCGTAGGATATCTGGGAGAGTGTTAACCTAGTTAGCCCTCTTCTGGCGCCCACAATTTATTCTATTTTTATTATCTACTATATTCGTCTATTTTTATTATATTACTATATTAACTCTATCTATTTTCTGAGCATCTATTCTTATCTTAATATTTCCTTTCCTAGCCATCATCGTTATTTTCTCTAATTTACTGTGTTTGACGGGCATGCAAATTGGCCGAAATCTTCCTTGAGTGCCAAGCTGTCATTCTCGGGTATTCCTGCTAGTCGAACTGCATTCAGTTCCATTTCTTTATATCTTTATTTCTGTTTGCAGTTTATCTTCCAACTAACTCTTCAATTTCTCATCCCCTTCACAAAAACTATAGTTGAAGAAGAGAGTGTTTTTGTTACAACGTCCACAGTTGATGTCACAAAGTTTAATGGCATAACAGACCTATATTCAAGTCTCTGGAACTTTGCTATTCTTTTCATAATATTGTCACAGTCATTATAATCTTAAACTACCTACTGCATATAAAAAGTTGTATTAATTATTTGAAATTTTGGTATTGGTTTCACAAACAAGGTTTTTTATTATTAAATTTTGTTTTTGCTTTTTACTATAAAAATAAAATACTTGACAAAAAATTTGCATATTAAAAGAATGTGAGAAAATTAAAAATATATTATTTGTCCGCTTTAATGCATAACCATGCAAAGTGCAGAATGACAGTTTTTAATAAATTCAACTTCACTTTACTACTTTCCTCGTTATAACTAGGAACGAACGTGTTTGATAAAAACTTGCCTTGATGTTCTCCTCAACGAGTTTGTTGGATTTAATATTTAAATACACATATTTTCACAGTCAGCAAATATTTCAATGGACAAAATTTGTCTACAAACTGAATTATTTATTAAATACCAGCAGCAAAGTTCTCTCAAGAGATTGAAGAAATATACCAAATAAAAAATAATGTTCTAATAACTAAGGTATATTAAAAATTTAAAAATATACAGTGAACTCTCCCTTTAACGGACAGTAGTCGTTCCGCATGTGTTCGTTTAAAGGAGGTGTCCGTTGAAGAGGAAAAAAATATGTTATCTTAAAATTTTTTAAAATAAGTGCATGTTCAATATATGTATATACTGCTATGATCTGCTTTTTATTAATTTTATATTAATTATTATTTATTTGATTAATTATTTAATTGTCGCAAATCATACATAAAAAAATGAATAAAAAATCTCAGGGTGCCTTTTTATACTATTAAAAAAAAGTCTAAATTATCTCACGTTATACTTATCTTCTCTCGTGGGTTCAGTATATCTTAGTTGATCCTAATCGGGATAAAATAGGGAAAAGAAATAGAGCCAAATATAAAATAAAAATACAGAATTGTCTTTTATTTATCAAAATCGATACTCTGAAATCTATTAAATCTAAAACCTGTGGACACAGATGTCCGAATGAAATTTTTTACCACTTAAATTTATTATAGTTAAAAAAAACAATTTATCGGTTTGTTCCCGATGACTTTGGTAAAACAAACTAAACAAAACAAATTTATGTATTCGCAAGATTAGCTATACTTCCTATTTACTTTTAGAAATATTGGAATTTTAATTCATATGCTTTTTACTCAAAATTTTAGTTTCCGAACATAAAAATATCTTTCACATAAGTTGACTGACCTTTTGCTTCAATCACTCTGATGTCTTCTCGTGACTAAAAACCGCTCTCCCTCGTTGACTTTGTTAAAGACTACTCGTCAAAGCCCTCTCCGTTCTCCAGCCGGGCCTCTTTTGACACGTACTCGATTCAAACAAAACTCCAAAAATTCTCTGCTCTCCTTCTCACAATAATACAGAATCATAGAGGTATTTCGTCTCAATTTGATCTATCTCTCGTTCCACTTTTCAACACTATTCTCCACTATCAAACAAACCACTGGTACTTGCTAACTATCTATTCACGAAAACGTCGAACTGCTTCTCAGCGATGCCAAAAACATAATGACTTCTTTTTCAAACTCTCTCAATCATTCAAACTACCTTTCCCCTTCCAACTTGCCAAGAATCAGAAACAATCTTTTCCATTCGACAAACAAACAAATCATTTTCAAAATTATTCCGACCATCCTAATTACTTTCGGGGAAACTCTACAACATTTACTCGTGTTGAACAAAGATATTAAATTTCCAAACTTTCTTTTTAAACCACTTTCCCAGAAAGTGATAATTACATCTACCTGTGGATTCTATAGTTCTCGTAATAAACAATCTATTTTCATTTTAAATCTAAATACATCGTCCTTTTCACTTTAATTATTCACAAAAGTCTTTAATGGTTCATCGGAAAGCTCATTAAAAAGAGAAATCCACTTACATCCAAACTAAATTATAATAAATATTTACAGCTCAATATACAGGGTGTATCAAATTTATGTGCCCGCGTTATTTAAAAAAAAATTTATTTTAATTTTTATTTTGCCTTTGATTGATAAAATTGAAAACACAATAACATCCCCGCCTTGTTTTGAGGTAAAATCAGTATTAATAAGTGCAACAAAAATATGATTTTCTCTCGACAACAACACTTTTCTATTGTGTCAAAATATTTGGTCCCACCTGAAAAACAATTGTTTTCTTTTTCCCAGTGTCTGTACTTAGATGGGATAGGATAAGTTTTCGATCGAAAATTTTCTAAGTCTTTAGTCTCAAATGAATTTTCATACTTTTTGGGTACTCTGTTTTCTTCATTTATTAAATTTTCACATTCCCTCCATAATACACGCAGTTCCTTCTCCTTTTCTTCTCCACATATCAATTCTCTTTCTTTTTCCTCCGATTCTCTACACATGTTTATTGTGTATTCTGTCTTCTCCATTTTGCATATTTCCTCTTTAAATACCGCAGTCTCAATTGTATCTTTTCCGCCTTCTTTTTCTATTCTGATCTCTTCTTCTTCTGGGCTCATCTCATCTTTTGAGGAATCCCAAGCTTCATTTTCCTGTGTCAATCTTCTTTCTTCCTTTTCTTCTTCTGGGCTCATTTCTTTTTTCGAGGAATCCCAATCTTCATTTTCTTTTATCCATCTTCTTTCTTCTTTTTCTTCTTCTGGGCTCATCTCTTTTTTCGAGGAATCCCAATCTTAATTTTCTTTTGTCAATCTTCTTTCTTCTTTTTCTTCTTCTGGGCTCATCTCTTTTTTCGAGGAATCCCAATCTTCATTTTCTTTTATCCATCTTCTTTCTTCTTTTTCTTCTTCTGGGCTCATCTCCTTTTTCGAGGAATCCCAGGCTTCATTGTTTTTATTTATCTTCTGTTGCTTTCTCCTCTTTCTTCTCTGTCCTTGCTTCATTGCCAAATTCATTTCCACCGTTTGTTTTTTGTCTGCATTATTCTTTTTTAGTTTCTCATGTTCCTTGTCCATTTCCAGAATGTTCGGTTCTTCTTCTTTTCCATCTGTGATTTTCATCGTGTTATTTTTGAAATATATCACCACATGTTTTTCTGACAATTCATCCACTCCTACGATCATATCATGAATCATGTTTGGCATTATAACACATTGTAGTGCATAAAATTTCTTCCCCAATCGAACCTTTATTCGTATTCCTTCATTTATTGTTGCCAAAGTCCATTTATTTGCGCCCACTAAATTTACCCTGGGAATTTTGTAAATCAAATTCGTCAAATCAACCTCTTCTATTAATTTCCTGTTAATCAAAGTAATTTCTGACCCAGTATCAATCATAATTTTAATCGGTTTCTCATTGATAAAACCATCTACAAATTTTAAATTATATCCACTTCCTTTATCATTATTTCCTGCTAATTTAATAAATTCCTTCGGGTGACAAAAAATTCCTGTTTGTTCTTTTGTTTTTAGTGAGCGCCTTCGTGAAAAAACGATTGCTGTTCTTCTTCGCTTCTTCTTTCATCGCTTTGTCTCTCATCCTCATATTCGCCTATTTGCGTATTGTTTACCGCTCTTCTATTTTCTCTCGGTCTGTTGGACCCGTATCGGTTTCCACGATTTTCCTGTTCATTCCTTCTATTATCATTTCTGTCTCCTTGATTTTTGCGGGTGTTATTTCTATTCTGGTTTTCTCGGTATCTGTCTTCGTTCCATTGCCGATTTCTTTGTTCATAGTTTCCTCTTCCATTGTCTCTATTTTAGTTTTCACTCCTCGGAATAAATTCTCTTCTTGTATAGTCTCTCCTAAAGTTTTGTCTTCTATCTCCATAGTCTTGATTTTCGCGTTGTCTATAATTTTCTTGCGATCTTCTTATTTCTCTTTCCCTCATTTTTGCTTTTCGTATTTGTAAAAATTGGCACAAACTGTCGATATCTTTGTAGTTTTGTAACGTTATGTGATCTTCTAAGGTATCTTCAAAATGTCTGGCTATCAGTTCTACTATCTGTTCGGACGAATAATTGTAGTGTAGGTGTTTTGCATTGTTGTATAATTGTAGCGCGTATGTTTGTTCTGAAATACCCATTTTATCATGGTACCTCCCATTTTGCAATTCCTTGTTTATTTCTAGCTGTTGTATTTTTCCCCAGAAATAACTCAGGAACTTTTGTTCAAATGTATGCCAATTGTCCAATTCTTCTTCTTTGCTATCGAACCATAAACTTGCCTCATCTTTAAGATGGTTCCTTATCGTTTCTTTGGCTGTCTCGAAGTTACCGATGTATCGTATTTTCTTTTTTAAATTGTTTATGAAAATTACTGGGTGTAATTTTTTTACATCCCCGCCAAATCTTATTTTCGCATCCTCTGTACTATGGATAATCGTTTCTCTTCTTTCTCCGAAATTCTGTTGATTCTTGATTTCCTCCATTTGTCTTTCTATTTCTCGTCTGTCCTCTTGTAATGCGTTTTCCAACTTTTCTAGTTCCTTTTTCTGGCAATTTGTTAACTCCTCCATTCTATTTTGAATTTTCATTTCTTGTTCTTTCATGTGATCCTTCATTCTCATTTCTTGTTCTTCTATCTCGTTTTTCATTGTTGTCAAACATCCTTTTACTTCATTTTCATATTTTTCTATGCGTTCCTCCATTTTCTTGTTGTTCTCTTCTATTGCTTGTTTCATTTCCTGTTTATTGTCATCCATTTTTTGTTGTGTTTCATCCATTTTTTGATCCACTTTATCCATTTTCTTTGATGTTTCTTCCTGATTTTTATCCATTGTCCTTTTTGCTTCATCCATTGCTTGTTTTGTTTCTCTTTGATTGTCATCCATTTTTTGACCCATTTTTTGTTGTGTTTCATCCATTTTTTGTTCCAGTTTTTGTGACTGGAGTTGCATCAGTTGTAATAATTTATCTATTCCTGATAATTCCTGTTGTTCTGATGCTATGATTGTTGTTTCGAAAATGTCTTCCTGTTCTATATGTTCTTCTTGTTCCAACTGTTCTTCTTGTTTTTTGTTTTCTTTGCTTTTGCTTCTGGTTGTTATCGACATGTAGTTAAAATTTATCCCCGCCTAATATGAAATTCGAAAATACCTTGTATGCTGTCGAGACGAAAATTTTTCTCTCCCCAAATATAATCAATTTATCCCACAAATTTTTAAATATTTCAAAATTCAAATCAATCAAAAATAAAATAAATACGTAAAATTGTACCTAGATAAAAAAAAATTAAGTCAAAAAAATATTTCAAAAAATTTTAAATATATCAACTCTTTCCGACGGGCAAATAAATTCTCCTTCACCTGTTTTTCCGTTTCCTATTCCCTTCAAATTCACAACCAGAGATACTCTAATGTCCTACGTTGGCTCGCCATGTTGTTATGATCGGCTTTTTATTAATTTTATATTAATTATTATTTATTTGATTAATTATTTAATTGTCGCAAATCATACATAAAAAAATGAATAAAAAATCTCAGGGTGCCTTTTTATACTATTAAAAAAATCTAAATTTCTCACGTTATACTTATCTTCTCTCGTGGGTTCAGTATCTCTTAGTTGATCCTAATCGGGATAAAATAGGGAAAAGAAATAAAGCCAAATATAAAATAAAAATACAGAATTGTCTTTTATTTATCAAAATCGATACTCTAAAATCTATCAAATCTAAAACCTGTGGACACAGATGTCCGAATGAAATTTTTTACCACTTAAATTTATTAGAGTTAAAAAAACAATTTATCGGTTTGTTTCCGATGACTTTGGTAAAACAAACTAAACAAAACAAATTTATGTATTCGCAAGATTAGCTATACTTCCTATTTACTTTTAGAAATATTGGAATTTTAATTCATATGCTTTTTACTCAAAATTTTAGTTTCCGAACATAAAAATATCTTTCACATAAGTTGACTGACCTTTTGCTTCAATCACTCTGATGTCTTCTCGTGACCCAAAACCGCTCTCCCTCGTTGACTATGTTAAAGGCTACTCGTCAAAGCCCTCTCCGTTCTCCAGCTTCAAAACTATCAGCATACCAGCACCAATTCTCCAACAAGCCGGGCCTCTTTTGACACGTACTCGATTCAAACAAAACTCCAAAAATTCTCTCCTCTCCTTCTCACAATAATACAGAATCATAGAGGTATTTCGTCTCAATTTGATCTGTCTCTCGTTCCACTTTTCAACACTATTCTCCACTATCAAACAAACCACTGGTACTTGCTAACTATCTATTCACGAAAACGTCGAACTGCTTCTCAGCGATGCCAAAAACATAATGACTTCTTTTTCAAACTCTCTCAATCATTCAAACTACCTTTCCCCTTCCAATTTGCCAAGAATCAGAAACAATCTTTTCCATTCGACAAACAAACAAATCATTTTCAAAATTATTCCGACCATCCTAATTACTTTCGGGGAAACTCTACAACATTTACTCGTGTTGAACAAAGATATTAAATTTCCAAACTTTCTTTTTAAACCACTTTCCCAGAAAGTGATAATTACATCTACCTGTGGATTCTATAGTTCTCGTAATAAACAATCTATTTTCATTTTAAATCTAAATACATCGTCCTTTTCACTTTAATTATTCACAAAAGTCTTAAATGGTTCATCGGAAAGCTCATTAAAAAGAGAAATCCACTTACATCCAAACTAAATTCTAATAAATATTTACAGCTCAATATACAGGGTGTATCAAATTTATGTGCCCGCGTTATTTAAAAAAAAATTTAATTTAATTTTTATTTTGCCTTTGATTGAAAAAATTGAAAACACAATAATACATACATATAAATATAAATATTAATTTAAGACATAGGCGCAAAATGTCGCTTGTCAGAATCCTGAGAAAACTAATAAATATTTTTTAAAAATTTAAATGCATAATAAAAGACTGCATTAAGTATTACCGAGGGTCGAAAGTACCTTAGAATAATCAAAAAGTTTCTTTTGAATGAGATATTTGAAATTAAAAGTCACACTAAATTTTCTCTTTTTGTTTACCCCTGTAACTGATAAAAATAAACACTATAGAAGTTTTCAGGGACTTTTGGCCCTCGACAATAACGTAGTATTTCATTCTTTCCGTTTAAATGTTTCAAAAAAACTTATTAGTTTTCTTAGAATTCGAAAAAAATGAATACATTTAGAACACATTGCAATTTTGACAGGCGACATTTTGCGCCTATACTCTTAACATTACATAACACAAGTTGTGGATAAGACGCAGCATTGTTGGATGAGACGCAAATTTATTTAGCCAGTCTGTCATAATTTCCCTTGTCATTTGTCATCCACGACTTCTTATTGCTGTAACATTCGATAGGTAATTGTTCTGCGTGTGAAGACTTGAACCAACGTGGACTTTTACTGTTCCCGGTTACCAGTGGCCTTTCTTTGTCCCCCATTTTATTGGTCCAAAATATAATTGTGATCCTATCTTTAGAAGCCTTACCTCCAGTATATCTTTCTCCTTTCAGGGTATAAGTTTTCTTGGGTAATGCTGGAAACTCTAAAAAAAAATAATCCCGTCTCATCTGAAGAATTTTTTATTCCACCGTACACTGGGGTCTAGCCCAAACTGAGCTACGCCGATGCTTTTGGCGGGACCCGTATTATTCACGTTGCAAAAACACTCATAAAAATACAACTACGTCTATTGAATGATCTTAATCAGACATTTCGGGTAAAATTCTTAAATTCTTTTTCCAGTCAAAACAATAATTAATGAGTCTCTGGTGTCACATTTATTTCATCGACGGACACACACATTCAATTTTTACATCTGTGTTGATTTGAAATAATAAATATATTATTACACACATTTATACTGCAAAATATTTGAAAACAAAATGTTCATTTTTTTTTATTTTTACTGTCCGCATTACGCTCATTTATTGTCCGCGTCCGTTGTTAAGAGTGTCCGTCTAAGGGAGTTAAAGGGTACAGGTTCATATATCGATGAATGATTTTTGTTTTAAAAATCGTCCGTATAGAGGAGGTGTCCGGCGAAGAGAGGTGTCTGTTAAGAGAGTTTACTGTAATATGGTTTATGAAGCAGAAATGAAGCAATAAAAAGCTCAAAACCTACGAAATTTTTGAAGTTATTATTTTTTGCATTCGATTCGTAGAAGCCCTAGACTTTATAAACAAGAATGATGATGACGGAATGAAAATTGCGTTATTAGAAAAGGAAAATGCCTTTTCCAAAATGCATTTCGAAGTAATTAAAAATAGTAAATTTGCAATTCGCCAATAATAATTAGCGGAAATGGGATTAATTTTGCTACTCGGGGGATTTTGAGCTCATTACATGAACATCATGATGGCGTTGATCTCCGAGGCACCTGGTACACCGGTATGGGTCCTCGTCTCCTGAACGTTTATTGAAGTTTGATACAAATTCAATGCACACTCGTTACTTGGGAGGTTTTGGGGGAATTTTATTGAAGTTTGACACAAAGTTGGTGCAAACTCTCGGGGATCGTTTTGGGATCGCTGAATACGATTACATCATCTTGGCGATGATCTTAGTGGCACTTGATGCTAAGAACAGGCCTCATTTAATGGATTTTTGTAGAATTTTGATACGAAATCAGTGTATACTCGTTACTCGTTGGCTTTTGGGGTCGCTGAACCTAATATTATATCGGCGGTGGTCCCCAAATTACTTGGTGCCCATAATGGGTCCCATCTTTACTTTTATGGAAGTTCGACATAAAAGCAGTGAATCCTAATTAGTAGTGGTGTGATTTTGGGTAAGCTGATGTGTATGGCATATTGCATTTTGCATAACGGAATGCAAAAATTGTTATTGAAATTAATTCAACTACAAAATTTGTTAAATTTGTTAAGTTTATTGCTTCGTCTCCATACCTAAAAGGTAAAAATAAAAATAATTAACTAGTTTTGATGGGAAATCAGCCACAATTTTACAAAAAAAAATGATTTTATTAACGTTCGACTCCCAAATCGGGTGTCGTTGTCAAAATACAAAAAATATTAATGAATTAAACAAGAATGTTGTTGCTTATTAAAAAAATTCTTCTAATAATTTATTAAATCTGACGCATTTATATCGGCTATTCAGATATGGTAATACATTTTAAAGTAAAATACTTGAAAATGATATTGCCAATATTTATGAGTTGCTTTCCGGGGATGACTTTACTAAAAGATAGTTCATTCGATTACATGAAATCAATTTCAACATACGAATATCCGCCACAAAAAAATCATAGCATATGATCTGTCTTTAAAAAGACAACCAAATGCAAAGATGAGAGTAAAATTCATGTGTTAGAGATTCCATAGTAAATCACGAGGGAAAACCAGGAAAAAACCTCGTGATACTGTCCCGACATCGAAAGTATTAGGTCTTACTTTAGTTTACTCTCAAAACTAATACCAAATTCTGACCTTAATATGTACATATGTTATTTTAAATTATAAATAATATTATTAATATTAATTATTAGAAGAATTTTTTTATTAAGCAACAACATTTTTGTTTAATTCATTAATATTTTTTGTATTTTGACGACACCCGATTCGGGCGTCGAAACGTTAATAAAATCAATTTTTTAGTAAAATTGTGGCTTATTTCCCATCAAAACTAGTTCATTGCAAAAATTCCACAAGAAAATAGCTTCAGAACAACAATAAAAATAATTAACGTAAAACTAAAATAATAGTTATTCCTATCATTTATTCAAAATTGACCCTGCATTAAAGTAATTTTGTTAAAACCAAACAAACACGTTTGTTTTGTTGTTATTTTTTTAAACCCTGTAGATGTAAGTTATTGCTGTATATTATAATTGAAAAAAAGAAAAAAAAAAAGAAAAAACGAGAAAAAAAAAAGAAAAAAAAAAGAAAAAAAAAAGGAAAGAAAAACTAAGAATATATAAACCTCCGATAAACGTTCGATAACGAAGCGAAGGGTCAAAAATCGAGGTCCAGGGCCATAATAACCATATCGAATTTTCAAGAGGCCTACGATGACGGCGGATAGCTATTGTTAATTCATCCCAAAAATGCTCGATAGGATTGAGATCTGAGCTGCTTGCGGGCCGTTATAATCAATCCAACCTCTATGGTATGGGAGCCCAAGCGGGAATTTTTGCAGTTACTCGAGCGCGTCAGATTTTGGCATGGGGAGAAACCTTGTACCCTGTAAATGTACCCCTATTATATAATGGAAATTAATATAGGTAAATTGGTTAAGGGGGTCCGAAAAAAAATCTACGCCTAGAAAAACTCGAAATCATCAGATTAAGATAATAATGTAAGTTAAGTACATGCAGAACAGTGTATATTTTAAAAATCTGATAATTTGAGCGGGCGCGGGCGTAAGGAAATGGGTGAGGCACAAAGTTTCACAAGGAAAAAGCGAATATTTCTAGAAATAAAAGTCAGATCGAAAATAAGAATACTTTAAAATATTAAATAAGAGCTCCCATTTTTTATTGCAGATTTGGATTCCTTACGTAAAAATAATAGGTCTGGATCCCGCGTATGAAAAAAAAGTTGATTAATAGCAAGCTGAAAATTTGTAAATAGCTTAAGGGTGTCTAGTCTGATAAACTTTGATATATGGGAACACTGGAACAGGGGCAGGTTTAATTGTGGAACAGGTTAAAAATTTGGAACGGTCACAACACGAAAACGGTATATTTATTTTTTCCGACAGAACAGACTTAAACTCTCCGAACAGAGATTAAACTCTCATGCAAAAATCAGACTGCTATTTATCACCAAATGGGCGTTTTAATGAGTGGAACATGTAGAATATGTCAAATGACAGGAATTATGACAGGTGATAAATAGCAGTCTGATTTTTGAATGAGAGTTTAATCTCTGTTCGGAGAGTTTAAGTCTGTTCTGTCGGACAAAATAAATGAGCCGTTTTCGTGGTGTGACCGTTCCAAATTTTTAACCTGTTCCACAATTAAAACTGCCCCTGTTCCAGTGTTCCCATATATCAAAGTTTATCCGACTAGACACCCTAAAGCTATTAACAAATTTTCAGCTTGCCATTAATCAACTTTTTTTTCGTACGCGGGATCCAGACCTATAAGTAACTTTTATTCGAAACGTTTTTTCGAATTATGGATAGATGGCGTTATAATCGCAAAAAACGATTGTTGAAAATGGAAAATAACTTAAAAATGTAAAGTCCCCACTTAAATAGAAAACTTTACCTACTTAACCCTTAACTACAGACATCCGGTATTTTTTACCGGCGGGCATTCCCAAAATGTGGATTTCGTGGTAACCTCACAACTTACAAGTTCATTGTGCCTCTGTACCTCTCGGGCAGTTTGTATAACAATGCTAGTCAAAGCGTGTATTGTGTATTGTCAATATTTTCTTTTCTGGTACACATCAAAAATCTTAATCGGTAAAAATTACCGGATGTCTGTGTTAAGGGAGTATTTTTATATGAGTACTATATTTGTAAATCTGAAATGTTTACATTATTTTTTTGTGTTTTTGGGGAAAAAGTAAAGAAATGGACTGTGGAAGACATCCTGGACCTTCAATGAAGGTTAAATTTGAAGATAAAAATTTTGAGGCCACTGTAATTTTATTACAATTTTACCCCTTGCAGATTTTTTTTCATGGATGTAAAAATTTTCGTGGATGCTATTTTATATTTCCTTTGTGATTCTATGTTACGTTTATTTGTTAAAAAAAAGTTTTTTGTAAAAAGTAAATTTTTGTCCATAGCATTTATGGCCGTTTGTTTCAATAGACCAAAAATGTTACCAAAATTCTGGTTTAATAGATTATTCTTCAAAAATCTTGTATTATATTATTAAAATCACTCATTTTACCATTTTTTCCATATCTAGAGACTCCATAAAAATACATAATGCAAAACGTTTTTGTTTTTTATTATTAACTTTATATTTTGACTCTATTTTATAATGACCGGTAAAAAATACCGGGAGTCTGTAGTTACGTGATAGTATTGGGATGTCTGTAGTTAAGGGTTAAGGGGGAAAGGCAGTTTTGTTTTAATTTGATTCAGAGTTGGACCACCATCTACAGATAGCTATTTCTGCATCTTATGCTTCATCAGTGTAGCTATGCAGTCCCAACTCGGAATCAAAAATCAAACAAGCCTGCCTTTTAAGGGAAATCACCGCGATGCAGTAATTCCACCTTTGAGACGCAAAACAGCGATATCTCTAGTAAAACTAGGAAGACGACGAAAAGACCCAGATGCAAAGTTTACTGTAATAAAACAATTAAAATAATTGAAATAAAACAATAAACAATATTTTAAATCCAAGACTTTTCGTCTACCTAAACTACTTAACTTTTTTTGATTTAAAGACCTAATCTTCACAACCTAATAGGTCCCCGTAACTCTCGAGTAACTGCATATTTAGCATACTTTCCTTCCCTACTACTATTTAAGATATTTATGAGTAAATTAGTGTTTTTATTTACAAAAAATTGTGCAGCTCTTATAATAAAAGAGATATTCGGATAATTCCAAAGTAGATGACCAACGTTTGTATGACTACCAAGATAGGGAAATCAATGTGTTAGAGAGAGAAGTACCTTTCCAATGAGTAAGAGTGAGATAGATGCTGACGTCACAGCGATGGAATAGTGTAGTTATTTTCCACTAGATGGCGCCACCAATCCGCCATTTTTATTCCATTTCAGTATTTTTCCATTTCAATATTTTTTCCATTTCAACGGCACTAAAGCATATCTCCGTTGTTATTGGTCCGATCGTGACGTGTGAGGTATCATCGGAAAGGGGAGGGGGTAACGAATACGTTAACACAAAAAACAAAGATGGCGGCATAGCCAAAACGGCACTAAAGCATATCTCCGTTGTTATTGGTCCGACGTGTGAGGTATTGGAAAGAGGTGTGTTGGATCGTGACGTACAAAGGGATCGGTGGAAAGGGGCACGTTGCATATACTATATTTTATCTACGACCATAAAATAATATGTTATTTAAACCAGTCACGTGAAGAAATCTAAGCTTTACGAGCTGCATACTATATTTTATCTACGACCGTAACATAATTTAGTATGTTTAAGCGATGGTCTGATTGGAGATTGTGATACGTAAAAGGTGTGGGGAGTATCGAATATGTTATTAGATAACCAAAGTTACTACGACTACAGAGATAGGGAAATCAATGTGTTAGAGAGAGAAGTACCTTTCCAATGAGTAAGAGTGAGATAGATGCTGACGTCACAGCGATGGAATAGTGTAGTTATTTTCCACTAGATGGCGCCACCAATCCGCCATTTTTATTCCATTTCAGTATTTTTCCATTTCAGTATTTTTCCATTTCAACGGCACTAAAGCATATCTCCGTTGTTATTGGTCTGATCGTGACGTGTGAGGTATCATCGGAAAGGGGAGGGGGTAACGAATACGTTAACACAAATAACAAAGATGGCGGCATAGCCAAAACGGCACTAAAGCATATCTCCGTTGTTATTGGTCCGATCGTGACATGTGAGGTATCATAGGAAAGGGGAGGGGGTAACGAATACGTTAACACAAAAAACAAAGATGGCGGCATAGCCAAAACGGCACTAAAACATATCTCCGTTGTTATTGGTTCAACGTGTGAGGTATTGGAAAGGAGCGCGTTGGCTCGTGACGTACGAAGGGATCATTGGAAAGCGATATGTTACATATACTATATTTTATCTACGACCATAACACAATATGTTATTTAAACCAATCACGTGCAGAAATCTAAGCTTAACGAGTTGCATACTATATTTTATCTACGACCGCAACATATTCCGCATTTTTATTCCAATTCGCCATTTTTATTCAAATTCACCATTTTTATTCCAATTTTCCTTGACATTACGTCGAAGAAATCTACCATAGTTTACTTATTAGCCGCTAGATGACGCCATTTTTAGACCATTTTTATTAAAATTCACCATTTTTATTCCAATTCGCTATTTTTATTCCAATTTTCCTTGACATTACGTCGAAGAAATCTACCATAGTTTACCTATTAGCCGCTAGATGACGCCATTTTTAGTCCATTTTTATTTAAATTCACCATTTTTATTCCAATTCGCTATTTTTATTCCAATTTGTCTTGATACAGATATTACGCTGAAGGAAACTACCATAATTCGTTCTAAATATGATCTCAAATAAAATCCCATAGATAAAACAAATTGAATTCATCGATATGAAAAAGAACTTCGACTGAGTTGACAAAGACAAAAAAAATCTAGAAGGAAGATATTTAATAGAAAAAGATTGCAAATTTTCAAAGCAAAAGTCTTTTAGAGTAATTCCATTGAGAAAATTATATATACACAAGTAAAAAGAGAGGCATAGACAATAAAAGTTGTAGGTATGTAGTACCTAATGACAAAGACAAAAAAAATCTAGAAGGAAGATATTTAATAGAAAAAGATTGCAAATTTTCAAAGCAAAATCTTTTAGAGTAATTCGATTGAGAAAATTATATATACACAAGTAAAAAGAGAGGCATAGACAATAAAAGTTGTAGGTATGTAGTACCTAAACGGCTTAACGTAGAGAAACATATATTTTATCTACGACCGTAACATAATTTATGTGTAAGCGATGGTGACATCTCATTAGCATTGGTCTGATTGGAGATTGTGGTACGTTAAAGGTGTGGGGAGTATCGAATATGTTATTTAATCCATAAACTAACCGTTACGAGCTGCATACTATATTTTATCTACGGCCATAACATTTGGTGCCACCAATTCGCCATTTTTATTCAAATTCACCATTTTTATTCCATTTCAGTATTTTTAGTTAAATTCGCTATTTTTATTCCAATTTGTCCTGATACAGATATTACGTTGAAGGAATCTACCATAATTCGTTCTAAATATGATCTCAAATAAAATCCCATACATAAAACAAATTGAATTCATCGATATGAAAAAGAACTTCGACTGAGTGCATTATAAATGACAAAGACAAAAAAAATCTAGAAGGAAGATATTTAATAGAAAGAGATTGCAAATTTTCAAAGCAAAAGTCTTTTAGAGTAATTCGATTGAGAAAATTATATATACACAAGTAAAAAGAGAGGCATAGACAATAAAAGTTGTAGGTATGTAGTACCTAAACGGCTTAACGTAGAGAGACATAGACGTAAGGAGAGACATGGACAATAAAGGTTGTAGGCATGCCTAAATGGCATAACGTAGAGAGGCATAGACAATAAAAGTTGTAGGTATGTAGTGCCCACCGGTATGGGTACACAAAAAAATTTCCCTAGATCTACTGACAAACTGGGCATTTCGCAATATCTAGCAACAGCGCCTCCCATAAGAGCCTGTGTATTAGAGTTAGATAGAAAATCAATTTTTCCCCAGATGCTGGGGAAATTAAAAAAAAAATTTAAGGTCCATTCTGCTCATTTTTGTCTCGTTTTGTGGTGGAGGTCCGACTTTTACGTCACGATTGGACCAATAAAACAGAAGATATAACTAATGCCCTTTTGGCTGTATCCTGAAAATACGTAACTAATGCCCCTGATAACGTATAAGATATAATAGAAGCAGTATTTTGATATGTCCAATCCATCCCTCTCTGAGAGATATGCGAGGTATCATGTGATTTAACAAATTGAATAATATAGAAAAATTAAACATAACATCATGTCATAAAGACATTAGATACAAATGATTTAACCACCAGACACAGAAAAATCAAATAGAGCAGAATGTTAAAAAGGAGTTCTGTATCTTCGGTCCTCTTGGTGCAATAGGGACATACGAATTCTCAAATGATACGATTTAACCAATAGAGTTCAGTGACAGAAAAATAAAATACATCATGTCAAAAGGGTCTTAGATACGTATTTTCCGTCCAATCGTAACTTACAGTACCTCAACCAATAAAATACAATGGCATAAAAATCAAATACATCAGCATGTCAAAAAGGCTTTAGTATTTTCTTTTCTACTGAGAAACATCCAAATCTTTCGTAAAATATTATACACGGGCGTTCTTTCTATATGTCCAAACTAGTAAACCTCTTATTTTTAACACGCAACTCTCAATATTTACATTATTTCTTCCTAGAAAATATCAGTGTATCAAAATGGAATACAAATATATGCAAACCACCAATTGCTAAATCTATCATTATATCGCTAATACCTAAAATACATATCAGATAAATTCTTTCGCTAAGTCCAAACCACCGATATTTCTCACATTATTTTCAAACCAGATTTAGAGTTCTAGTCAAGCATAAAAATCAAATACATCAGCATGTCAAAAGGGTTTTAGTATTTTCGTTTCTACTAAGAAACATCCAAACTTTTCGTATACTATCGTGTTGTATACTTTTGTACACTATTGGTTTTTATAATTTGTTTAAATTTTTTTTAATAAATGTAGCAATAACTTCGAAATTATGGCATTTAGTTGTAGGGAAAATAACATGAAAAATAATCAGTATTTCTTTAGGACTTCAAAACTCAAATAACGACTTCTTGTCCTATTAGAAATACGGAATTGGATTTCCAGAAAAACGTAAAATCTGACAACAATGTAATTGTCACTATAATATAGACCGCCTCAGAAAATTCATACCCATCAAAATCTATAAAAATCTTGCAAGCCGTTTCCGAGATAATTGAGTGTTTCCATACATAAAACTCACTCTGTATGCAAACCAGATTTAGAGTTCTAGTCAGACATAAAAATCAAATACATCAGCATGTCAAAAGGGCTTTAGTATTTTCGTTTTTACTGAGAAACATCCAAATCTTTCGTACTCTATTATACACAGGCGTTCTTTCATTATGTCCAAACTAGTAAACCTCTTATTTTTACCATGCAACTCTCAATATTTACATTATCTCTCCCTAGGTGCAAAATGTCAGTATATGAAGCATAAATATATGCAAGCCACTAATTGCTAAATCTATCATTATATCGATAATACCTACAATACATATCAGATAAATTCTTTCGCTAAGTCCAAACCACCGATATTTCTCATATTATTTTCAAACCAGATTTAGAGTTCTAATCAGTTGGAGAATACAAATTTTTGTTATAAAGTACGTTTTAAATGTGATCTCAAATACAATCCCATGCATAAAACAAATTGAATTCATCGATATGAAAAAGAACTTCGACTTAGTGCAATATAAATGACAAAGACAAAAAATATATCTAAAAGGAAGATATCTAATAGAAATAGGTCGCAAATTTTTAAAGCAAAAGTCTTTTAGTATAATTAGAGTAATCCGATTGAGAAAATTACTTATTATGGGTATACACAAGTTAATAATAAGCAAAAAATCGAACTTCTATTGATCCAATCAAAAAAAATCAAATACATTTGTACTATGAGAATGATCTCCGAAAGGGAAATCGATAGGTCAAAATAAACTAATTTTAAAGTAAAAATGTGGCTTATTCACAATAAAAATAATAAATAATAAATTTTCTTGCGCTCCTTATTGTTTTACGAAAGATACAAAAAAAAAACACGAAAAATACACGATACGTAGGTAGAAAATAATGTCATTATTAATTATGACTTAATCATTCTTTCGAATGTTTTTAGTACGCATGACTCTAAGAATTTACCCTGGTATGATTCTGGTTTCGAAGGATCTTTGAACGGTTTTAAAATAATTCGAACTAGGTTTCGAAGGATCTTTGGACGGTTTTAAAATAATTCGAACTAAATATATTCTTACCAACCATCTGGAAACTTAAGGTGTGTGTCGATATAATTCTTTATTTGCACTAACGCCATTACTACAATCGGAAATTTTCTTAATCATTCTATAAGTACAGTATTTTAATTGCATTTTAAACAGGTTTCTAATTCACTTATGGAAAAATTAGAATTAGAATCAGAATCAGATTAGAACTTTCATATTGTGATACATTTGTCTATGGAAGAAAATAATACGGTATGTATAAGATACAAAATTCAAGCATTGGAAAAGCCATACAAGAGGCACACCAAATTCAAAAATCTTGACTATTTAGTCTAAACATGAATTAAAATTTCTAGTTCTATCTTCTAGCTTCTCGTCCAGCTTGAAATAGGATATTAGTATTCATATTTATTATTTCAAAAATTTTAAGATATCGTGTCTTTTGTTGTAGGTATACTGTCACATTTTCAATACATATTACCCAATTTTTACTTACCCATCATCGAGTTAATTTATAAATGCAATAAGTAACTCCTTAAGATATTATGCTTTCAAAAAACGCTACCAACCAATCTCCTTCATATTGGCTAGTTTCAAATGTATTTCTACAATTACACCATTATTTGCCGAAATATTTTAAAGCAGTGTTGACAACGTCTAAAAAACTGTACATAATTTGGTACATAAATATCAAAAATGATGATCAAAATTGCTTTTATTAGATGATTATTAGCTCTCTTTATCCAGCTAAAATAAAATAAATAAAGAACTTACATCGTCATATCCATATACTGTTTTGAAAACCGAGGACTTGGAAGCTCCAATAAGTCATAACTCGAAGTTTGAAATAGTAAATAGTATATCAGTGAATGTTTATGCTTTGGAATTAAATCAAGTTAAGGAAAAATAATTTTACGAATTAGTGCCTGCTTGCCTAAACAAAACAAACTTGATAGACATGTAAATTTGAATCTTATTCAGGATAAATATTTTCTAAAATTAAATGATTACCTACGACTCTCATCGTAGTGACGATGGAAATATTGAAATAAAATATCATTACTGCTGGAAAAAAAGGTGTCTAGGTTGTTACACTATATAACCAAAAAAGAAAACTAATTCACCCAGATTTATTGGAAAAATTTACTGTTTCACCGTATCATTAAAATCTTACAAAAAAAGAAATATCGAATTAAATAAACAATACATAATAGAACTAAGAAGTAAATTACGAATATCAGAGTGCATGAGATACGAAATAAACATCTTACAAGCAAAACTATCGATACAACAAATACATATTATATACATTATTCACTTGAAAATTTTAAAGTAATGTTGGCTGAATGTCCAAGAAACTGAGTATATTTAGCCTCTTTTACAATATTTCTGAAAAACTTCAACGAATTTGTCTATTTAGCGAAAAAAAATCTAATTCACGCAGTTTTATCGGAAAACTTTGCTATTTACCATTTTTATTCACTGTCTTTTTAATCTGTTGAGTAACATCTTTAATTTATTTTGATTTTTAAGAAGTTTTCTAACCTCCTCTAATTACGATTTTTTGTAGAATTTGGACTGGTTGTATTGAATTATGATAGGTATGTGTATCTGATTACGCAATAATTTCAAAGAGACATTCTTTGTAGCTTAGTATAAATTGGTCTTCTAATACTAAAATATTATAAAAAAATAATAGAGTAAAGCAATACAGGAGACTTAAAAAAGGTTTAAAATCTCATGAAATCTTGTTTATTTAGTCTAAACATGAATTAAAATTTATATTGTTCATACTTATTATTTCAAGATTTTTAAGATCGTTTCTAATTATCCATCATCCAGTTAATTTATAAATTATGAAATAGGTATCACTATGATATATTATGCAGCAATAACTATGTTTTCAAAAACTATACCAACCAATCTCTTTCATTCTGACGATGTATTTATACAATTACAACATTATTTACTTAAAAAGTTTAAAGCAATGTTGGCTGAATGTCCAAAAAACTGAGTATATTTAGCCTATTTTACAATATTTCTGAAAAACTTCAACGAATTTGTCTATTTACCGAAAAAAAATCTAATTCACACAGTTTTATTGGAAAAATTTACTATTTCACCATTTTATTCACTGTCTTTTTAATCTGTTGAGTAACATCTTTAATTTATTTTGATTTTTATGAAGTTGTCTAACCTCGTGTAATTACGATTTTTTTGTAGAATTTGGATTGGTTTTATAGGATTATGATAGGTATGTGTATCTGATAACACAATAATTCCAAAGAGACATTCGTTGTAGCTTAGTGTAAATTGGTCTTCTAATACTAAAACATTATAAAACATAATAGATTAAAGTAATACAGGAGACTTAAAAAAGTGTTAAAATCTCATGGTACAAAAAAGAAAATGTCTCGAGTGTGAATTTAAAAATGGAGTTACTACAAAAAAGAAGATGGTACATACCTTTGAATATTAAAAAATATTTGAAAAATTTTAATTTTTTTTTGTAGATTGTGTAGTTAATACTAAAAATTAGTAAGGAAATAAAAATGATTATAAATTAAAAAAATCTTCGACGTTTGTTCTTAGAGCATGTGAAACATTAATAATTACCAAAAAATTTCAGTAGGTACCTTTAAATATTAAAAGTATTTGAAAAATTTTAATTTTTGTAGATTGTGTAGTTAATACTAAAAAATTAGTATGGAAATAAAAATAAATATCAATTAAAAAAAATCTTCAGCGTTTGTTCTTAGAGCGTAGTTCGAGTATGCCTGAACTTTCCCGATCCCCAATATATCTACTTCTTCTTGTAGTGCTCATCCATTTTGGATGTCGACGATTATCCTAGAAATATATACTTTGCATACTAATGTACTGAAAAGATTTGTAGTTGTTGTGCTGCACCACATATATAGATTTTTTAGCCAGAAAATCCTTCACCTTCCTGGTTTTCTTCTACTTTTCTCTGTAAAATTAGTTGCAGCAGTTCATATCTTCGCTCTTTCTTACAATGTGTCGGATGTATTCGATTTTAACTGTTTTATTGTGGGTACCAGCTCTTTTTCTTTTTTAATTCTTAATAAAATAATCTAATTAGTTACGTGATCTGAGTAAGATATATACAAAAATAAGAAAAAAATGTTTTATTTCTTTGGAATAAAATAAAAAAGCCAAGTTGGTTGACTGGTTTAAAGTATTGCAGTGCAGGGGATTTGAACCTATGATCCAACACTTACTTATTTTCAATGCAATGTAACAAAGTCTTAAATCGCTCGACCAACGTGGCTTTGGAACTTTGCTCTAAAAAACAACGATGATATTCACATGTTATGACATTCCTATTGACAATAAAAAGAAATAAAATGTTTTTCAAATAATATTTTATTCAAAATACTGTTATTTAGAGTGTGAGCTTTATGATTATAAATAAAAAAATCTTTGACGTTTGTTCTTAGAGCATGTGAAACATTAATAATTACCAAAAAATTACGGTACCTTTAAATATTAAAAGTATTTGAAAAATTTTAATTTTTGTAGATTGTGTAGTTAATACCAAAAATTAGTGTGGAAATAAAAATAAATATCAACTAAAAAAAAATTTTCAGCGTTTGTTCTTAGAGCGTAGTTCGAGTATGCCCGAACTTTCCCGATTTCCCAATATTAGCTGTGAGTTTTGGCATAGGATACCCATATAAAAAGCATGGAAAACGAAAAGTTTCAGCGTTTGTTCTTAGAGCGTAGTTCGAGTATGCCCGAACTTTCCCGATTTCCCAATATTAGCTGTGAGTTTTGGCATAGGATACCCATATAAAAAGCATGGAAAACGGAAAGTTTACCTTGGACAAGTGACGCCGTCACTTGTCCAAGGTAAACTTTCCGTTTTCCATGCTTTTTTATGGGTATCCTATGCCAAAACTCACAGCTAATATTGGGAAATCGGGAAAGTTCGGGCATACTCGAACTACGCTCTAAGAACAAACGCTGAAACTTTTCGTTTTCCATGCTTTTTATATGGGTATCCTATGCCAAAACTCACAGCTAATATTGGGAAATCGGGAAAGTTCGGGCATACTCGAACTACGCTCTAAGAACAAACGCTGAAAATTTTTTTTTAGTTGATATTTATTTTTATTTCCACACTAATTTTTGGTATTAACTACACAATCTACAAAAATTAAAATTTTTCAAATACTTTTAATATTTAAAGGTACCGTAATTTTTTGGTAATTATTAATGTTTCACATGCTCTAAGAACAAACGTCAAAGATTTTTTTATTTATAATCATAAAGCTCACACTCTAAATAACAGTATTTTGAATAAAATATTATTTGAAAAACATTTTATTTCTTTTTATTGTCAATAGGAATGTCATAACATGTGAATATCATCGTTGTTTTTTAGAGCAAAGTTCCAAAGCCACGTTGGTCGAGCGATTTAAGACTTTGTTACATTGCATTGAAAATAAGTAAGTGTTGGATCATAGGTTCAAATCCCCTGCACTGCAATACTTTAAACCAGTCAACCAACTTGGCTTTTTTATTTTATTCCAAAGAAATAAAACATTTTTTTCTTATTTTTGTATATATCTTACTCAGATCACGTAACTAATTAGATTATTTTATTAAGAATTAAAAAAGAAAAAGAGCTGGTACCCACAATAAAACAGTTAAAATCGAATACATCCGACACATTGTAAGAAAGAGCGAAGATATGAACTGCTGCAACTAATTTTACAGAGAAAAGTAGAAGAAAACCAGGAAGGTGAAGGATTTTCTGGCTAAAAAATCTATATATGTGGTGCAGCACAACAACTACAAATCTTTTCAGTACATTAGTATGCAAAGTATATATTTCTAGGATAATCGTCGACATCCAAAATGGATGAGCACTACAAGAAGAAGTAGATATATTGGGGATCGGGAAAGTTCGGGCATACTCGAACTACGCTCTAAGAACAAACGCTGAAGATTTTTTTTAATTGATATTTATTTTTATTTCCATACTAATTTTTTAGTATTAACTACACAATCTACAAAAATTAAAATTTTTCAAATACTTTTAATATTTAAAGGTACCTACTGAAATTTTTTGGTAATTATTAATGTTTCACATGCTCTAAGAACAAACGTCGAAGATTTTTTTAATTTATAATCATTTTTATTTCCTTACTAATTTTTAGTATTAACTACACAATCTACAAAAAAAAATTAAAATTTTTCAAATATTTTTTAATATTCAAAGGTATGTACCATCTTCTTTTTTGTAGTAACTCCATTTTTAAATTCACACTCGAGACATTTTCTTTTTTGTACCATGAGATTTTAACACTTTTTTAAGTCTCCTGTATTACTTTAATCTATTATGTTTTATAATGTTTTAGTATTAGAAGACCAATTTACACTAAGCTACAACGAATGTCTCTTTGGAATTATTGTGTTATCAGATACACATACCTATCATAATCCTATAAAACCAATCCAAATTCTACAAAAAAATCGTAATTACACGAGGTTAGACAACTTCATAAAAATCAAAATAAATTAAAGATGTTACTCAACAGATTAAAAAGACAGTGAATAAAATGGTGAAATAGTAAATTTTTCCAATAAAACTGTGTGAATTAGATTTTTTTTCGGTAAATAGACAAATTCGTTGAAGTTTTTCAGAAATATTGTAAAATAGGCTAAATATACTCAGTTTTTTGGACATTCAGCCAACATTGCTTTAAACTTTTTAAGTAAATAATGTTGTAATTGTATAAATACATCGTCAGAATGAAAGAGATTGGTTGGTATAGTTTTTGAAAACATAGTTATTGCTGCATAATATATCATAGTGATACCTATTTCATAATTTATAAATTAACTGGATGATGGATAATTAGAAACGATCTTAAAAATCTTGAAATAATAAGTATGAACAATATAAATTTTAATTCATGTTTAGACTAAATAAACAAGATTTCATGAGATTTTAAACCTTTTTTAAGTCTCCTGTATTGCTTTACTCTATTATTTTTTTATAATATTTTAGTATTAGAAGACCAATTTATACTAAGCTACAAAGAATGTCTCTTTGAAATTATTGCGTAATCAGATACACATACCTATCATAATTCAATACAACCAGTCCAAATTCTACAAAAAATCGTAATTAGAGGAGGTTAGAAAACTTCTTAAAAATCAAAATAAATTAAAGATGTTACTCAACAGATTAAAAAGACAGTGAATAAAAATGGTAAATAGCAAAGTTTTCCGATAAAACTGCGTGAATTAGATTTTTTTTCGCTAAATAGACAAATTCGTTGAAGTTTTTCAGAAATATTGTAAAAGAGGCTAAATATACTCAGTTTCTTGGACATTCAGCCAACATTACTTTAAAATTTTCAAGTGAATAATGTATATAATATGTATTTGTTGTATCGATAGTTTTGCTTGTAAGATGTTTATTTCGTATCTCATGCACTCTGATATTCGTAATTTACTTCTTAGTTCTATTATGTATTGTTTATTTAATTCGATATTTCTTTTTTTGTAAGATTTTAATGATACGGTGAAACAGTAAATTTTTCCAATAAATCTGGGTGAATTAGTTTTCTTTTTTGGTTATATAGTGTAACAACCTAGACACCTTTTTTTCCAGCAGTAATGATATTTTATTTCAATATTTCCATCGTCACTACGATGAGAGTCGTAGGTAATCATTTAATTTTAGAAAATATTTATCCTGAATAAGATTCAAATTTACATGTCTATCAAGTTTGTTTTGTTTAGGCAAGCAGGCACTAATTCGTAAAATTATTTTTCCTTAACTTGATTTAATTCCAAAGCATAAACATTCACTGATATACTATTTACTATTTCAAACTTCGAGTTATGACTTATTGGAGCTTCCAAGTCCTCGGTTTTCAAAACAGTATATGGATATGACGATGTAAGTTCTTTATTTATTTTATTTTAGCTGGATAAAGAGAGCTAATAATCATCTAATAAAAGCAATTTTGATCATCATTTTTGATATTTATGTACCAAATTATGTACAGTTTTTTAGACGTTGTCAACACTGCTTTAAAATATTTCGGCAAATAATGGTGTAATTGTAGAAATACATTTGAAACTAGCCAATATGAAGGAGATTGGTTGGTAGCGTTTTTTGAAAGCATAATATCTTAAGGAGTTACTTATTGCATTTATAAATTAACTCGATGATGGGTAAGTAAAAATTGGGTAATATGTATTGAAAATGTGACAGTATACCTACAACAAAAGACACGATATCTTAAAATTTTTGAAATAATAAATATGAATACTAATATCCTATTTCAAGCTGGACGAGAAGCTAGAAGATAGAACTAGAAATTTTAATTCATGTTTAGACTAAATAGTCAAGATTTTTGAATTTGGTGTGCCTCTTGTATGGCTTTTCCAATGCTTGAATTTTGTATCTTATACATACCGTATTATTTTCTTCCATAGACAAATGTATCACAATATGAAAGTTCTAATCTGATTCTGATTCTAATTCTAATTTTTCCATAAGTGAATTAGAAACCTGTTTAAAATGCAATTAAAATACTGTACTTATAGAATGATTAAGAAAATTTCCGATTGTAGTAATGGCGTTAGTGCAAATAAAGAATTATATCGACACACACCTTAAGTTTCCAGATGGTTGGTAAGAATATATTTAGTTCGAATTATTTTAAAACCGTCCAAAGATCCTTCGAAACCTAGTTCGAATTATTTTAAAACCGTTCAAAGATCCTTCGAAACCAGAATCATACCAGGGTAAATTCTTAGAGTCATGCGTACTAAAAACATTCGAAAGAATGATTAAGTCATAATTAATAATGACATTATTTTCTACCTACGTATCGTGTATTTTTCGTGTTTTTTTTTTGTATCTTTCGTAAAACAATAAGGAGCGCAAGAAAATTTATTATTTATTATTTTTATTGTGAATAAGCCACATTTTTACTTTAAAATTAGTTTATTTTGACCTATCGATTTCCCTTTCGGAGATCATTCTCATAGTACAAATGTATTTGATTTTTTTTGATTGGATCAATAGAAGTTCGATTTTTTGCTTATTATTAACTTGTGTATACCCATAATAAGTAATTTTCTCAATCGGATTACTCTAATTATACTAAAAGACTTTTGCTTTAAAAATTTGCGACCTATTTCTATTAGATATCTTCCTTTTAGATATATTTTTTGTCTTTGTCATTTATATTGCACTAAGTCGAAGTTCTTTTTCATATCGATGAATTCAATTTGTTTTATGCATGGGATTGTATTTGAGATCACATTTAAAACGTACTTTATAACAAAAATTTGTATTCTCCAACTGATTAGAACTCTAAATCTGGTTTGAAAATAATATGAGAAATATCGGTGGTTTGGACTTAGCGAAAGAATTTATCTGATATGTATTGTAGGTATTATCGATATAATGATAGATTTAGCAATTAGTGGCTTGCATATATTTATGCTTCATATACTGACATTTTGCACCTAGGGAGAGATAATGTAAATATTGAGAGTTGCATGGTAAAAATAAGAGGTTTACTAGTTTGGACATAATGAAAGAACGCCTGTGTATAATAGAGTACGAAAGATTTGGATGTTTCTCAGTAAAAACGAAAATACTAAAGCCCTTTTGACATGCTGATGTATTTGATTTTTATGTCTGACTAGAACTCTAAATCTGGTTTGCATACAGAGTGAGTTTTATGTATGGAAACACTCAATTATCTCGGAAACGGCTTGCAAGATTTTTATAGATTTTGATGGGTATGAATTTTCTGAGGCGGTCTATATTATAGTGACAATTACATTGTTGTCAGATTTTACGTTTTTCTGGAAATCCAATTCCGTATTTCTAATAGGACAAGAAGTCGTTATTTGAGTTTTGAAGTCCTAAAGAAATACTGATTATTTTTCATGTTATTTTCCCTACAACTAAATGCCATAATTTCGAAGTTATTGCTACATTTATTAAAAAAAATTTAAACAAATTATAAAAACCAATAGTGTACAAAAGTATACAACACGATAGTATACGAAAAGTTTGGATGTTTCTTAGTAGAAACGAAAATACTAAAACCCTTTTGACATGCTGATGTATTTGATTTTTATGCTTGACTAGAACTCTAAATCTGGTTTGAAAATAATGTGAGAAATATCGGTGGTTTGGACTTAGCGAAAGAATTTATCTGATATGTATTTTAGGTATTAGCGATATAATGATAGATTTAGCAATTGGTGGTTTGCATATATTTGTATTCCATTTTGATACACTGATATTTTCTAGGAAGAAATAATGTAAATATTGAGAGTTGCGTGTTAAAAATAAGAGGTTTACTAGTTTGGACATATAGAAAGAACGCCCGTGTATAATATTTTACGAAAGATTTGGATGTTTCTCAGTAGAAAAGAAAATACTAAAGCCTTTTTGACATGCTGATGTATTTGATTTTTATGCCATTGTATTTTATTGGTTGAGGTACTGTAAGTTACGATTGGACGGAAAATACGTATCTAAGACCCTTTTGACATGATGTATTTTATTTTTCTGTCACTGAACTCTATTGGTTAAATCGTATCATTTGAGAATTCGTATGTCCCTATTGCACCAAGAGGACCGAAGATACAGAACTCCTTTTTAACATTCTGCTCTATTTGATTTTTCTGTGTCTGGTGGTTAAATCATTTGTATCTAATGTCTTTATGACATGATGTTATGTTTAATTTTTCTATATTATTCAATTTGTTAAATCACATGATACCTCGCATATCTCTCAGAGAGGGATGGATTGGACATATCAAAATACTGCTTCTATTATATCTTATACGTTATCAGGGGCATTAGTTACGTATTTTCAGGATACAGCCAAAAGGGCATTAGTTATATCTTCTGTTTTATTGGTCCAATCGTGACGTAAAAGTCGGACCTCCACCACAAAACGAGACAAAAATGAGCAGAATGGACCTTAAAATTTTTTTTTAATTTCCCCAGCATCTGGGGAAAAATTGATTTTCTATCTAACTCTAATACACAGGCTCTTATGGGAGGCGCTGTTGCTAGATATTGCGAAATGCCCAGTTTGTCAGTAGATCTAGGGAAATTTTTTTGTGTACCCATACCGGTGGGCACTACATACCTACAACTTTTATTGTCTATGCCTCTCTACGTTATGCCATTTAGGCATGCCTACAACCTTTATTGTCCATGTCTCTCCTTACGTCTATGTCTCTCTACGTTAAGCCGTTTAGGTACTACATACCTACAACTTTTATTGTCTATGCCTCTCTTTTTACTTGTGTATATATAATTTTCTCAATCGAATTACTCTAAAAGACTTTTGCTTTGAAAATTTGCAATCTCTTTCTATTAAATATCTTCCTTCTAGATTTTTTTTGTCTTTGTCATTTATAATGCACTCAGTCGAAGTTCTTTTTCATATCGATGAATTCAATTTGTTTTATGTATGGGATTTTATTTGAGATCATATTTAGAACGAATTATGGTAGATTCCTTCAACGTAATATCTGTATCAGGACAAATTGGAATAAAAATAGCGAATTTAACTAAAAATACTGAAATGGAATAAAAATGGTGAATTTGAATAAAAATGGCGAATTGGTGGCACCAAATGTTATGGCCGTAGATAAAATATAGTATGCAGCTCGTAACGGTTAGTTTATGGATTAAATAACATATTCGATACTCCCCACACCTTTAACGTACCACAATCTCCAATCAGACCAATGCTAATGAGATGTCACCATCGCTTACACATAAATTATGTTACGGTCGTAGATAAAATATATGTTTCTCTACGTTAAGCCGTTTAGGTACTACATACCTACAACTTTTATTGTCTATGCCTCTCTTTTTACTTGTGTATATATAATTTTCTCAATCGAATTACTCTAAAAGATTTTGCTTTGAAAATTTGCAATCTTTTTCTATTAAATATCTTCCTTCTAGATTTTTTTTGTCTTTGTCATTAGGTACTACATACCTACAACTTTTATTGTCTATGCCTCTCTTTTTACTTGTGTATATATAATTTTCTCAATGGAATTACTCTAAAAGACTTTTGCTTTGAAAATTTGCAATCTTTTTCTATTAAATATCTTCCTTCTAGATTTTTTTTGTCTTTGTCAACTCAGTCGAAGTTCTTTTTCATATCGATGAATTCAATTTGTTTTATCTATGGGATTTTATTTGAGATCATATTTAGAACGAATTATGGTAGTTTCCTTCAGCGTAATATCTGTATCAAGACAAATTGGAATAAAAATAGCGAATTGGAATAAAAATGGTGAATTTAAATAAAAATGGACTAAAAATGGCGTCATCTAGCGGCTAATAGGTAAACTATGGTAGATTTCTTCGACGTAATGTCAAGGAAAATTGGAATAAAAATAGCGAATTGGAATGAAAATGGTGAATTTTAATAAAAATGGTCTAAAAATGGCGTCATCTAGCGGCTAATAAGTAAACTATGGTAGATTTCTTCGACGTAATGTCAAGGAAAATTGGAATAAAAATGGTGAATTTGAATAAAAATGGCGAATTGGAATAAAAATGCGGAATATGTTGCGGTCGTAGATAAAATATAGTATGCAACTCGTTAAGCTTAGATTTCTGCACGTGATTGGTTTAAATAACATATTGTGTTATGGTCGTAGATAAAATATAGTATATGTAACATATCGCTTTCCAATGATCCCTTCGTACGTCACGAGCCAACGCGCTCCTTTCCAATACCTCACACGTTGAACCAATAACAACGGAGATATGTTTTAGTGCCGTTTTGGCTATGCCGCCATCTTTGTTTTTTGTGTTAACGTATTCGTTACCCCCTCCCCTTTCCTATGATACCTCACATGTCACGATCGGACCAATAACAACGGAGATATGCTTTAGTGCCGTTTTGGCTATGCCGCCATCTTTGTTATTTGTGTTAACGTATTCGTTACCCCCTCCCCTTTCCGATGATACCTCACACGTCACGATCAGACCAATAACAACGGAGATATGCTTTAGTGCCGTTGAAATGGAAAAATACTGAAATGGAAAAATACTGAAATGGAATAAAAATGGCGGATTGGTGGCGCCATCTAGTGGAAAATAACTACACTATTCCATCGCTGTGACGTCAGCATCTATCTCACTCTTACTCATTGGAAAGGTACTTCTCTCTCTAACACATTGATTTCCCTATCTCTGTAGTCGTAGTAACTTTGGTTATCTAATAACATATTCGATACTCCCCACACCTTTTACGTATCACAATCTCCAATCAGACCATCGCTTAAACATACTAAATTATGTTACGGTCGTAGATAAAATATAGTATGCAGCTCGTAAAGCTTAGATTTCTTCACGTGACTGGTTTAAATAACATATTATTTTATGGTCGTAGATAAAATATAGTATATGCAACGTGCCCCTTTCCACCGATCCCTTTGTACGTCACGATCCAACACACCTCTTTCCAATACCTCACACGTCGGACCAATAACAACGGAGATATGCTTTAGTACCGTTTTGGCTATGCCGCCATCTTTGTTTTTTGTGTTAACGTATTCGTTACCCCCTCCCCTTTCCGATGATACCTCACACGTCACGATCGGACCAATAACAACGGAGATATGCTTTAGTGCCGTTGAAATGGAAAAAATATTGAAATGGAAAAATACTGAAATGGAATAAAAATGGCGGATTGGTGGCGCCATCTAGTGGAAAATAACTACACTATTCCATCGCTGTGACGTCAGCATCTATCTCACTCTTACTCATTGGAAAGGTACTTCTCTCTCTAACACATTGATTTCCCTATCTTGGTAGTCATACAAACGTTGGTCATCTACTTTCCAAAATCAGAATCTTGTGATACCTTTAGGAAAATACGAAAAGACTATGAAACAAAATTAGCTCTTCAATTTTTTCACAGAGTTTTTTAAAGTTAGGAGAAAATACAACGCTTTCATTGAGCCCTGTATAATGCCATCAAAGCAATTTTTTATTACAAGAATAATAACAAACGATATCAATACTTGTGTATACAAACCAATACATGAATGTTGAAAATCGGAGTACAAAAATAATAATGTTCTAAAATATAAAGGAAAATATTCCTCTCATTGGCTGTATACCATAATAAAAAACTTACTAAGGAAGTGAAACTTTACTTGTAGGTAGATGGTATATAAATTTATTAAAATTTTTATCTAAGAAGATCCAAATTGGATTGAAGTGGGTACATCTATAGTACAAAAAACACAAACGTTTTCGGACCAATCAGTCCATCATCAGGTTGAAACCTAAAATAAGCAAACCACTGTATAAAAAGGCCAAGTTGAAAATTTGGCTGTTAGAAACTTAGGAACAATTAAAACATGTGATTACTTACTTTAGCTCCAAAGCAGTTGGAACTAGCTACATAGTTCAGTCAAAAGACCTTAGTATTACAATAATTAGGCTATTTCGGCTACAACAATGTCGACAATAAGTTGGTGTTAAAAGAATATAGAAATGTAATGAGACTATAGTGTAGTCTTCATCTTGGCTTCAAACTGACATACTGAAATATGACATTGAACGAATATTGACAGGACTTTCTAGGTAGGAAATTTTATGTGTGTGCAGTTATTTTGTATTTTAGAAATGCAAAAAATATTTTTTACTTAAATAAATGAATTTAATTAGCTATTAAATAAATGAGTGAGAATAAAACAATTTGAATTAGTAATTACATAAAATTATTTATGATAATTTTATGACGATTGAAAGCGAAAATTTTGCCAACAAGGTAATGACGCAACTTGTTCGAAAAGAAGAACAGAATGAAGAAAAAACTAAAGAAAAATAAAAGGAAATTTATAAAATGATAAATATAAGGTAAAAGAATTAGTGATTAAATCTGGGGTTTGATTGTTATGATATGCAATTTAAGTTAATACAAATCACAGAGTAGAGTTAAGAGTATAACTGGTTGCCTGAATTCATGTAAATTAGACGGGGTAAAGAAAAAAAAATAAGAGTAAATTACTATGGTTTAAGGTAAATGAGATCAAAGTACTAAATGGTTGTATTTTTTATGTGAAAGTAAAATTAAAAATTAAAAAGATAATGATATGGAACGAAATGAAGTGGAATTAGTTTAAAAGTTAGTTTAAAAGTTAGTTTAAAAGATCAAAAAAAAATAGAATAATGATATATAACTGGTTGACTGAATTTATGTAAATTGAAGTGGAAAAACAACAATAAGAGTAAGTTGATATGGTGTGAAGTAAATGAGAATAAGGTACCAAATGGTTGTATGATTTTATGTGAAAATAAAATTAAAAATGAAAATATAGAGGAAATAAAATGAGGTAGAACCTAATATTAGGAAAATATGTAAACCTTGAATTAATGGCTGTCTAAATTGAAGAGAAATGGAAAATAATAATCAAGAAAAGAAAATAAAGTAGAGTTATAAAGATAATGAATATTTTGTGTGGCCAATAGACCAACCGAGGCATGAGAACCTAAGCTTACCTCTACAAAGGATAGGAGGCACGCAAAGGCACACACATATCTGCCAGCCCAATGATCAGAAAATAATCATGACGAATTGGCAAAATTGATCTCAGAAATACATTATAGGTGATGGTGTGATAAATATATAATAAAAAGTAAAGTAAGGTCTTGCAAAGATTCAAAAATTAAATTGATAGTATAGGTTAAGTTGTTATGTAGAACATAGTTAATAAAAAGCAGAATGAGTATGTTTGTGGTCAATAGACTAACCGAGACAAATATGCCTGAACTTACCTCCACAAAAGATAGGAGGCACGTAAAGGCACACACATATCTGCCAGTCCAATGATCACAAACACTAATAATGAAAGTTTGAAATTTGGGCTTAGGTGAACTAAAGGATTGTTTATTAGAAGTGTCCAATAACCACCAGCCACCGAGCCACCGAGCCACAACAAAAACCTGTATATAATTAAAATAAAAGGTAAAATAGTTGAGAAAACTATATTGTAAATGAATGGAGGGTTTGTGAAATGTTTATTGTATCACATGCAAAAATTAGGTGAAAGATGTAAATTTGCAGTTGTCAAGCTGAGAAACTAAAGAATGTCCTAAAAGAAAAAGATGAAAAGAAATATCATGTGAAGCATGGACTCTGTGGAAATAAGAATAGATGTATTTCAAAAATTATGAATTGAGTGAAAAAGGTAAATTATAAACTATGGAAATAATTGACGGTGAATATGAGTGAAGTCACGATTCAACGAAGTTGAAAATTAACACAATTGGGGCTAGTACGTATGTCCTTGACAATCTCCAAATCTTCATACAAATCTAATCGGACTGTATTTTTATCTTGAATGTTGTGGATCAAAAAACCCCTTCTGGAACCTTAAGATGATGTTTATTTACTTTAAGATGATGGCAAACAGCCGAAGTATTGTCACGTTTAGAGTGTTCAGAAGTTCGAACTGTAAGAGACCTAAAAGTTCTGCCAACGTATGTGGCATCACAGTCGGAACATAACAATTGATAAACACCACTGCGATTCATATAGTGGATGGAGTCTTTGGTGTTGGTTTGGATTTTACCAAGAGTGTTATGTACTTTAAATGAAATATGAATATTCTCAGAGCTTCTGAGAATATGTTTAATCTTTTCAGAGATTGATGAGTTATGGAATGGTAATGATCTGTATAAAGGGGGGATGGTTGGGTTAGAATTGTAGGCCGATTGCCGGAGGAGATTGGGCTCTCTCATACGTATAAGTTTATCAATAATGTCAGGACTATAGTCATTGTTTATAAGTAGCTATTTGTTTAATTATATTGAGTTCTTTGTTGAATTCATGAGCTGCTAAAGGAATAGTGTATAGTCTATGTATGAAACTTCTAAAAGCTGAATATTTATGGGAGAGAGGGTGATTGGAGGATGCGTGAATGACATGATCTGTTTGTGTACAAAGTTATAAAGTGTCAAAGTTAGTCAAAAAATGTGAGTGGCCGAATTTTATGCCGGTAGGTGTATATTACACCTATAAATAGGTACACTTCTCGTCATAAAAAACTGGTACTCACACTTTTTTTTCCCAATGTAAACCTGAGTTCAAGTTTGACACAATGGTTCGTGAATCACTTCGTCGTTGCCATTACAGATAACGGAATTGCACTAAATCTAAATAAAAAAATAACGTTTAAAAATATATAAAGTTTATAGATAGGTATTATTTTTATCATTAATAACAAAAAACCGTATCTAATAAATTTAATAAACAGAGAGAGGGTTAAGTTAATCTTAAAAAATCCACTTCTAACTGAATAATTGAACGATTAAACATAATAAAAAGCTTAAAAATAAACATAGGTCCAGTCCTCGATGACTTATTTATTTACTTAACATCTGTCAGATTTGACTCAAGTTGGTCAAAGTAAATTTTTAACGATGTCACGTCAGTGTGATAAAACGAGAATAATTTCTTAAATAGAAGATGGTTGGTCTGTCCGAAAACTGGCTTAAGAGTTGAATAATATTTTCGTTGAACTGGCAACGATGTCCTAGAAATTAGAATGACACATTTGACAAGACCAACTTACACATCATAAAAAACACCAATGAACTGTCAATACGGATGGAATAGGCACAAAGACAACTAGTGCAGCCACGATACAAGAGAGAGGTCCTAGAGAGAGACAGACAAGGTGGTGGAAACTTTGACAGGCCGTGTAATTTGAGTTGCCTATATCAACTTAAATCGGGGAAATATAAAAGTCTAAATATAAAAGTAACATAAAAACATAATCAAGGACTTCTTCACTTTGTATAAAACAGTCACTAATTTAGTATTTAAATAGTTTTAAAATTATTTAACTCCCAAATACTTTAGGAAAGTAGGTATTTGTTTTGATAAATACAAATAACAATTCTGAAAAGTATCTAAACACCAAGTATGGCACTGTGTACTCTATTTATCCCCTAAATACAAAAAAGTGGTTAAATTTTGAAATATGTACTGCCAATCAGCATTAGGCCTTAGCCAAGTTAAAATATTCAACGAACTGTAAATACTGATTCAATCGGGTCCATTTATATAGGCAACTCAAATTACACGGCCTGTCAAATTCTCCACCACCTTGTCTGTCTCTCTCTAGGACCTCTCTCTTGTATGTTGGTGTCAATCTTGCTTCACTATTTGAATGGGACATGGCCATTCCATCCGTATTGACAGTTCATTGTAAAAAACACGATTTTCGGTTATAAGAGTTGTACCAGTTTTTTTTACGCGAAGTGTACAACGGGAAATTCAGTTATACTTCGTTCCTAAAAAGTGTAAAGTGTAATTTATTACCTACCCATATATTTTTAACTAATGTGCGTACTTAATGCCACACCTTGCAAATGGAAAAGCATTAGTTTTTGTCGAATTTTAAGAGAAGTGATTTGTCCGACATTGACTTTTTCTTTTAAACTAATTATGGCCATCTGTGTTACATGATCCCAGCTATACCTGTGTTATAAATCTTTGAACAAAATTAATTATAGAGGTACGAGAGTATAATATACATTTAAAAAATTTTAGGACGGAAATAAGTAGCTGGAATAACGTAGACCGACTGGAAGTAAAATATATGACAGACACATGATAATTTATTTTTGTACGCGTTTTTCACGTAGGTGATAGATTCGACATCAAAATTAGTATAGCTAGCACAAATTTTTCGGTAAAATTTTGTATATAAAATTAAAAACGGAATTAAATCTATATAAATATAAAAACCGGCGGTTATACACAGCAGCCCAAGAACGATTTTTCAACGATCAATAAAATTGTGTTTAATTGTAGTTAATTTCATTTAATTATGTTAAATTTTAGTTACTTTTTTAAGTTTATTTAGTTTTCTTTAATTTTATTTAGATTTAAATAATTTGATCTAACCTCATTTAATTTTATTCCACTTTATTTGATCATAATTAATTTCATTTAATTTTAATTAAGTTTATTTAATTTTACATAATCTTATTTATTTTCATTTACTTTAACATAAATTTAGTTAATTTGTTTTAAACATATATTTTAAAATAAGAATTAGCCAACTCGATTCAATCGTTCTCAAATTGTTAAAAATAACATTGTAATAATATAATATTCTTATGTCAGAACCCGTGGGAAGTAGAAATAGGGGTAGGCCAAAACTTAGATGGAAGGATGGTGTAGATGAGGATGGGAGAAAAATAGGCGCAGGAAACTGGCAACGGTTGGCAATGGATAGGACTGACTGGCATAATAGACTTGGGAAAGTCGAGGCTCTTTCATAGGGCTGTAGCACTACTGATGATGATGATGATGAATAATATAATATTATAATAAGTGTACCTATATGTATTATGTATATTACTGTATACCGCAAGGTTTGTCACCATACCGAGCGATACAAAGTATTCATTTCAATATCGTCGAGTGTCAGCCTTTTTTATAGCTATTTTTTAAGGCTATGGGTACATAATTCGCAAATATTTTACGTGTATCCCTACTTTTTCTGTCTTTACACGGCAAATTACGTGTAGTAAAATTCACACTGGTATGGATATGTAAACATTACTAGAATGTCATTCTACTTGAAAATGTCATCATTAATTTAAAGAGATGGGTTTTGAATGTTCTTGGATAACTGTTATTTTCGTAATTGGAAATTATTAATTCAGTTAATAAATGTGATAATTTTTTCAATAACTATGTATTCAGTGATTGTAATAATTTACTTGTACAACAAAGACTAATACTCAATCGAGAAAAGAGGAAAAGTGTTAAAGTGATTTTTTAATAATATATTGTTATGGAACGCTTACAATTTTGAACATCTTTAACAACAAAATACTTGGATCACAGAATATATTATCCTGATGTATTCTCTGCTTGGATCTTCCACAAATAATACACAATAAAGAACTTTTTATATAATTCACGTCTAAAATCAACTATTTATCAAATACACTATATATTTCAATAATATTTTAGTATATTATTACATGCGACTAGAATGCTATACTTTTTCTACGACCTTTTTTTTATTTTAATTAGTAAAAAATTTAATTATCAACTACTCTATATTTAAATTATAATAATTTACAAAAATACCTAAACGATATTTACCCCTAGTACGTGGCTGAATAATTACTTGCCTACTGTTACCAAATTCTTATTTATTGTAAAAATAGAACTAGAAATAGTCAATATAAGTTCTATTCGTTTCCGAAAAATTATAAGTTTAAATTTGTACCTACTGTCAGTGAATCTAATAAATAAGAAATGGCTGTTGTCGGTTGACGTATTTCATATAATATAATGTATATTTACATTTACATTTAACTATATATAAATTTAATCATATAACTATACTAATAAAAATAAACACAATATTAGTTATAAATTCCAATTAACATAAACAAAATGTGCTAATGTCACTGTCACTAAAATAAATGATAAACGTCAACATTTTTAGTAAACAAGATATAAACGTAAACAAATATACTGACATTGTTACAGTTAAAAATTCCTTTAAAAATTTTTCAAAGTTAATTATTGATATAAATTACAATAATTATTGTATTAAATAAACAAGTTTAAAAAATTTTATTTACAGTTTACATACGATTAATATTAAAAGTGGCATGCGCCACTTGAATCTAACTTCAGCCCGTGAGTAATGACCCGTGCGTAGCTTCAGCCCGTGAGTAATGAATTATTACTCACGGGTACAGTAATGTGTGCTATTATCTATGAAAAATTAGCGAATAATGAGCATGTTATTAAACGGTCGTAGAAAAAATCAATAACTCAACATATTCCCGATGCAATGTCAAATATTTAAAATTGTCACTGATTGTCAGTGTCTGACTGACAATATATTCTGACAATATTATATTCGGCTGAGTGCGTTGTAAGACAAAGATAGATTTGGAAAATATTACCACGGCATTGTGTTTATTTTTTTCGAATCCTGAAAAAACCAATAAATATTTTTGAAAAATTTAAACGCAGATTGAAAGACTAAATTATTACCGAGGGCCGAAAGTCGCTTAGAATAAATAAAAAGTTTATTTTGAATGATATATTTGAAATTAAAAATCACACTAAATTTTCTCTTAGTGTATCACCCCTGTAACTTATTAAAATAAACATTATAGAAGTTCTCAGGGACTTTCGGCCCTCGCTAATAACGTGATCTTTCATTCTGCGTTTAAATTTTTCAAAAATACCTATTAGTTTTCTCAGGATTCTAAAAAAATGAATCCCCATTTGAATAGCATTGCAGCCGAAAATACGTACCGATCCACTTAATATAATAATGTTATTCCATAAGACAAATATTAAAAGATAAATAATATTATTTCTTATGCGATAAAATATTTTTGTTTATTTGTCGTTTATTTTTGTTTACAGAAAGGAAAACAAAGCTCAGCACCTTTCGTAAGCTTTATCAGCAGGATTATACATGTAGGAAGAAAAATCACTTTATAGATGGAATAATCGGTAAGTAACTATATTCTATATTTTGGATTTTCGTATGTGGCAAATAACGAGCGCGCTAATTACCGGCAAAATAACACAAAAGATGGAATATATTGCGAAACTAAAAAAGATGAAACTAGTGGAGGTGGAAATTATCGTTTTACACATATAAATCAACATTACATTATATATTTTCCCACCTTAAGACGTCTATGACAAGAGTATTTTATAAAATTCTACTGTCACAGTGACAGTTGTCATACTCCTCTGATGCGTCTGAAGGTGGAAACTATGTAATGTAATGTTAATTTATACGTTTATAGCGATCATTTCCATCTCTACTAGTTTCATCTCTTTTTGTTTCGCAATGTATTATGTTTTTCATCTTTTACGTTACCTATTTTGCCGGTTATTAGCGTGCTCATCATTATATGTATATGAAAGTGTATGATTGTAAATTATAAAATCTAACCCTGTAAAATATGTTATCTGTCATTATTACTGTATTGTGTGCAAAACGTAAGTTGTTCAAAACTTCTTCATTGATAGATACGCCTATTATTGAATCTGAAAACGCTTTTTTAAATACCGCTTCACTTTGCAGATCTTGAAGAATAGTAGGGACAGCCCGTAACCCTGACGGACTTCTCTCTGTATTTTGATATCGCTGGTGTTTTGGTTGTCAACTAATACGTTGGCTATTTGAGTCAAATATAGATAAGATATAATTTTCTATGACTGTAAATGTTTTTGCTTTTTAATTATGTGTTGTTACGTTTTAAGAAAAGGATAACTGTAGTTAAGGGTTAAATCATTTATTTATGCATTAACTTGATCATGGCATAAAATATAACTATATCTATATTATCACAAAAATATAATTATTAACTAATACCGGTGACAGTACCGAAAAAGTTAATGAGCTGTAAACACGTAGTGTCTCGGCTCTTGATATTTTGCCTATTACCAGTGAAACTACTAGTTTTTAATTATAGTTAAAATGATCAAACTAACTTTAAAGTGTAAGTTTTATACCACAGATATTATTTAATCTTATATTTGCGTTTAAGCAAGTTTTCTTAGTTTATATTCCTGTCTACTACAGCAGTTATTGTAAATAGACACAGGTTTATGGATTATAAACAATTTAGCAGTTTGTTTTTTGCGGCAAACGAAAGTAATTAGTTTCGGTAGTACCGTAAATAAATTATCAATATGTCATCAGATGTTACAATACAGAATGTCCCAGCGAATAAATCTTATTCTACCTCATCTGCACAGCAAAATTTCTTCCGAGAAAAAGAAAACGCAATACCTTTTAGCGCAATAATACTCCACTTCAAGATTACCTTATTCCTTTAGGTAACTTAATAAATCCCAAAATATCTTATTCTCGTCTCGCCTATCTAATAATCGAATATGCATGTATTTAAGTAGCAGGCAAGCTGTTGAGGATTTTATGAAAAACTATGGTTCTATAGAGGTACATGGGGAAATAGTCAGGGCTAGAAGGCTCATAACGCCTGCAGAAAGAATAGTGCTATCAAATGTTTGTCCAAGTATCCCACACGAAGTAATCATCCAAAAATTAGAACATCTCGGCCTAAACTTAGTTTCTCTAATCACTTTCTTGAAGACCAGTGCCTCTCTTCCAGAATATAGCCATATAAAAAGTTTTAGAAGGCAAGTGTTTATTAGTCCGCATAACACGACGATCCCAGATTAAATTCTTCTAAATTATGATAATACTAATAATGTAATATTCATTTCACAGGATAGTATGACATGCTATATCTGTAAACAAATAGGTCACATTGCTAGTAACTGTTCAAGCAATAAAAATTCTTCTTCTCAGCCTTCAGGAGCCATAGTCCCCCCTACTGTTCAATCTTCTGGCTCTTCTACCAATGCTGGTAATCAAATAGACCAAACTTCTAATAATCATCAAAATAAAAATACCGAAAAATTTCCACAAGGCTCCACACCAAACACCTCTAACTCTACATCAGTGGAAATTATACAGCCCGTTTCTGCTACAGCCGCAAATATAGAGATAATTTCACAGACTTCACTAGCGATCACGAAAGAATCACCCTGTCCCTCAACCAAACGAACCATATAGGAAACATTATCTCCACCTGTCGAAAATATTGTTGATAATCAAACATTTCTTCTTCTCGCTCAGCCTCATAAAACCGAAACTCAAAAGAATAAAAAACCTAAACGCTCATTACCTATCCCCGAATCGCTTGATGAATCATATCTAAGTAAACAATCAACACCGTCCATTTTAAGCTATGACCAATTAATGATACTTACTGAAAATATTCAAGGCAGCCGATCTCCTATCGAAATTGTTAAAGAATTCACATCCGATTTCCTTGGCCTCATAAATCTGCTTACCGTCTCTTATCAATATATTCCAGACAGAGCCACAAAACATCGTTGTACAAGGCTAAAAACACTACTGCTACGTTTTCTCGGTGAAGACACTACTACTGAGAGTGAACTCTCTTCAACTGAAACATAACATTCAACTCAATTTTACAGTGGAATATTGATGGACTTTTCCATCGCTTACCAATGCTCAATATCATTCAATCAGAAACTAATCTTGTATCTTCTAACCCATATTCGCCAAAACATTTTACATTTGCAGACTCAAGTGCGCGTAGTGCAGTGACTAGTGCGGATTCAGAAACGATATTAAAATGTGCCCCTAATGACTTGAAAGTGTTGTTAAAACAATATGTGTTAAATGACTGGCTCGATGAAGGATAAAAAATTCAAATTCAAAACTCAGGCAAATTAAAGACACAGTAAAAAAGTCAAAAGAGTTTATAAAAGTTGTTATGAGCAAGCAGTTTCAACCGCCAGGCTTACTCACTCATATTTGTTCTCAATATCTGAACCACCTATTTGTGAATCGTGTAACACAAAACTAACTGTAAAACATTGAATGCCAAAATATACACAAGAACGTATTGATCTTAATATCGTGTCAAATATGTCAGTTCTGGGTGCCAATAATAAAGAACCAAAAAATTTAATTGACTTTTTAAAAACAATTGGTGTATTCAATAAAATCTAACAAGTTTGTGTAGATAATGCATGTAACCTTACCTTTGTACTATACTTATATTGTACTGCATTTTTGTTTAACCTATAATATGTATTGTTCCGTCGCTAATAACTATTAGGTGGATGCGACTCTTTCTTAATAAAAAAAAATAATTCCGGTGTTCTTTGCTAATACTTAGATACAATATAAAGTTTAATTTTAGCTTATTTAAAGAAGACGTTAATAATATTTTACTTAAAACTGAAATGAAATCTAAATATCTTCACTCTTCTTACGTTTGTCAGAATCGATAGAGCCTTGTTTACTGTTTATTCTACGAAGTCCATTTTGGTTTTCCGCTTGACAACTTACATGTTTTTTCTTTTAGTGTCGATCTACTCTTCACGGGAGGTTGGATTTCAACTGAGACAATATTGCCAGTAAATACAACACATGCTTTAAAGAACAAATACTGTTAAAGGAATACAGTTTATTTGTTTCAGAAAACCTGTTTTCAGTAGATCAATACAAAAGCAAAAGTAGTGAAAGAGCCAGAATAAACAGTTAAATTGAAAATTTTTAGGATATACCTAGTTTAAAATTTGTCTTGTATTATTTACCCCTTAACCGCAATTGTCATATTTTTTAACAAGAATGATCTCGTCTCATAAATGATTATGTATAATCCCTATAATAATATATTTTTTATTATAATAATTTTTTTAATATTAGAAAAATTTTATTCGACCCTATACGACGGTAATAACCGGATTTTTATTTTTACAGTAATAACCGGTGAAAATACAACAACAAATTGTCCATTTAAGTTCTATCCTCTCCAACTTCTAAGCACAAATTAATACAAAGGGAAAAGTGGATTTCCATCACAATAAAGCAGAAGTTAGTAACATAATTAGTTATTTATTACATACAATGTTTACCTTTTAATAACATATCCTCAATCTTAATTTTTCTTCTTATTCTTTTTTGGGCTATGGCCTTGACAATTATCCAGTAACCAGGACTAATATAATTGGCCAATATAACTAAAAGTGCTACAAATGTTGCTGAGCTATGACACTCGGTGTCGCTTTTCCGAAGTTGCACGGTCCCAATTGGCTATTGATTATAAAACCGAAAATCGGTTTTTGGAAACACCGATTTTTTCAACGATTATAACAACCAGGTTAAACCGTAAGTAAAAAAGGCCGGTATAACCGAAAACCGGTGTTTTGTCAAAAACCGCCATCCCTAATTGGTTCTTTATTGATTAATACCGTTCTAGTATTCTGAGTTGAAATCGTCATGATAAATTCTTTGGTTTTTGTATTAAATTGTGTGAACTAGTCTTTGAGAGCTATCTTCATTTTGGGTTATGAATATTGCATTGTCTGTGCAACAGAGACATTTAATTTAATTGTTCGCCTTTCTGAATATTGTTCCTGTTGACGCTCTTTGTGCCTTCATCCATTATTAGAATGGATATAGAGCTTCCTGTATTATTACATAGTTACATAGTAACCATAGTGAATCTTCCTGTCTTATTATATTGTTCGTATCGAAAGGTTTAGTAAGTTGTCCATCTGTTCTGACTTCTATCTTGTTACTGTGCTAGAGGTTTTCAATTTTAATATCAAATGCTTTTTGTAATTAGAACATAGGCACGCTTGATGATGATTATGCTTTATTTTTTTAGTATTTCGTTTTAGTATTTAGCAAATTGATACCTTTGAAGTTTTCTAATTGTTACTTATTTAGTGTTTTTTCAATACATAATAGAATGACCTCTTTCGTGGTAAGGAGCAAAGTATGCTAAATGTGCAGTCACTCGAGCGCTTTGGGGATCTATTGGGTTGTGAAGAGTAGGTCCTAAAACCAAAAAAAGTTAAGTAAAGTCTTTCATTTTAGTGGGTGCTTGCCATTTTTTATTTTAATTTTCCATTTTCAACAATGGTTTTTTCCGATTATAGCGCCGTATATCCATAGTTCGAAAAAATGTTTCGAATAAAAGTTGCTTATTTTCACGTAAAGAATCCAAATCTGTAATAAAAATTTGGGGCTCCTATTTAAGATTTTAAAGTAACCCCCACCCCACCTCCGTGGGGGTCGTGTTTGATACCATTCGATAGATTTTTCAAAAATATTGATTAACCCTCCGTTAGTCGCTAGGATAAACGGAGCATCAAGAGTCGCTACGGTGTCAGAGACAGACAATTTAAAAAAAAATAGTTATTGCTATAAAATTCGTACAAATATTTTATATTGTGTATAGGAATGACTGAAAAATATTTTTGAAAATGTTTTATTGAAAAACAACAGATATAAAATGAAAAACCGCTTTTATTTTCACTTCTCTCATCGTCAAAATAATTTTAATCGTCGCTAGGAACCATTTCCCATAATTCCATTCCAACGTTTTTGTTCGGCTTCAAAGGACATCTATAAATAAGACTTGACCAAAACTTACCGATAAAATGCAATAATAAGATGCTAAATCTTTACCTGAACTGCAAGTTATGCCAATAAAGTAATAACCACACCGTTAGTCACTACGGAGTCTTGCACCGAAAATAGCTATAAAACTCGCACAACTGTACCCAAGTAGGTAAGAATGTACACTAACACGAGGTTAGTTGATAGAAAGAGGTACAGAAAGTGGCGATAGAAAAAAACAGTTATTTTGTAAATCCCGAATGAATAATTCTGTCGTCGGTGTGTGACACCGATAGCGACTAACGGAGGGTTAAGTGTATTTTGCAGTTTTTCGATCTAATGTTTATTTTGCGAAATATCGCGGGATTTGTATTAAATTTACCCTTCACTCCTTTCCGTAGGGAGTCATGTTTGGTATCATTCGATAGGTTTTTGAAAAATATTGAACAAGAATTTTTTAGTTTTTCGATCTAATGTTCATTTCGCGAATTATTCGCTTTTTTTTGAAACTTTTTAACTCACCCATTTCCTTACGCCCCGCTCAAATTGTCAGATTTTAGAAATGTACACTCTTTTGCATATACTTAACTTACCTTATCTTAATCTGACAATTTCTAGTATTTTTAAGGATAGATTTTTTTTTCGGTCCCCCCTTAACAAACCCCCTGTGTCAAGAGCCAATATATGGTAGAGGTACATCTGCAGGGCACCAGATTTCTCCCCATAAGATAATCTGACGCGCTCGAGTAACTGCAAAAATCCCCGCTTGGGCTCCCCTACCATTGTCCTTCACTCCGTTTTTTACTTCCAGTTGTTCTGTTCTATAGTTTTTTAAGTGTTTTTGTTTTTTTTTTTGTAATGCCTGCTTGTTTATGGAAGCTCCTTCGTGAGTAATTTTAATGGTATCATTTATATCTAACTCAAAAACAAATGTTACTATCACAAAAATGTGCATTCGCAAACTGTCTCAACTCTTATTGCTGTTAGTTTTGGGATTTACATATATTATATCCCAGTCAATAGGAAAAAAACATGAAAAAATATTCTACATGGTTTTGAAGGTTTTAAACAGTAGATGAGGGATAACTGGTGTTAATTCCTTAAAGACGTACAGCTAATTTTGCTTTGTTCTCTTTCTAAACAATTATAAAGAATGAAAAAATTAGTGTTTTGACTATAAAACGTTTCTTGTATATTTTAGAGAAAAGTGTTTCGGATAAATATTGTAGTTCTTAAAAAGTTCTTTAATCTGCTAGTAAGCACATTTAAATACGTAAACAATTGATTGAGATAATTGTAAAAAACCCTCATTTTTGCAGTAATATATAAATATTAATAACTTTATTTTTTTCCTAAAGGCGGATAATTTAACTACTTTAAATTGTGCAGATTAATGGATTATTTAAGTGTGATAAATTTCAACCATATCGACCAAACAATTTATAAGTTAGTTTAAGTTTTCAACCCAATAGAAATATTAATAATATTAAAAAATATTAAAAATATTCCTAAAATATATTTAACTGAAAACTTAATGGACCATTTTCCTGGCAATACTCCATGGTTTCTTAAAAATTTCAAGCCAGATGGATGCTAAAGCAAAGAGGACAAAAGGAAATTCAAAAACTTACAATTTACGACCCCGTCTGTTCAGCTGGTAAATTTAGCAGCACTCAAAGTTCAGCAGTTACTCAAAGGAGTAAAACTAATATAAAATGAAATAAAAATGTATACCATTTTTATTCAGTTGCAACGCGAAGGCAAAATTTGTAACGTGAATGAAAACAAAAGCCTAGACGGTTAAACAAAAAAGTATTTGACATAACGCCGTATGTGTAAAACATTAAGTAGCGTTAAATAAAATAGAAAATAAAATAAAAAAAATATTAAAACAGTGTAATTATGTAGGTCATAGGCGTGATGATCTATTCCGCTACTTTTGGGGATGCTCCGGTAAGCTACATTCTTCAGAGATTTAAGGGGTGGGTTTTAAAATAACATTAATAATTAAAAGATAATATTGGGCGCCATTAATAAATCAAAATAATACTGCAATGATCCAAAATTAAAGAAAATTACTTGCAATGTCGATCCATTTAATGTAAGTTGGTACTTACCATTGCGGTCGTAAGTTTGTCTGTACTTCTCTCCAACAAGAAGGAAAAGAAATAAAGTGTGCAAAAGAAAATGCCAATAAAAGTTATAACATAATAGTCGTTTATTAAAAAATAAAAAAATTAAAAATGAATTGAAATGATTTTGGAAAAATTAAGTCGTTCGCGAGTACGATTTTTCGAAGAAGAAAAAAATAAACAGTTTATTATGAGTACCTGATGACCTGGACTGCAGTGATGATTAGAGCTACATAGATCTGGTTTAGTTCAGCTGGAACTGTTTTTGTTCAACACATTTCACTTATCACTTTACAATGTTTGAGTTATAGTACTAATTCACAACATTTTATAGTATGAGAATAGAATTCCAAAGTTTTTGTTTAGTAGCAAAAAAGTAACTGCTAATGGTTGATTATTATAGAACATTCCACATTGGAATGATGTAGGCAATGTTCTTTTGAACATAGTACAAATTTTGTTAAAAAAATGAGTGTTTTTATCTTATTATGAAATTGGAGAAACTCGTTCCGCGAACTTGTATTTATGTCTTCTTAAGAACAACATAATGAAGCTATTCTTTCTAATACACTAGACAACTAGACACAGAACATACTCCCGTGGTAAGCACTATAACCAACGTTTGTTTTCTAAGTAAGAAAACATACTGAATCGAGAATCACTACGTCTCACAAAACCAAAACTGTCTCCTAGACCACATCGGTCTATGACTGTACACTTTCAGTGCTGGATGTCGACTTCCTTTTTTCAAACCAATTTCTCGGCCGGTTCCTTCTCTCAAAAAAAAAAAAGAATTCACCTCCCATTCTAATAAACATCAGACAGTTTTATCCAATAAAAAACCAGGGTATATTTCTAAGACCATCCTACTGATACCATAATCATTCTTTTTATCCAATAGAAAAACGCTGATTCTTCGTGAACAGACTTTTCATACCCGCGAAGAAATTGCTTAGCTCAGACTCAACGGTCGAATCTGAGAACCCAACTCTTAAGATTTTTATCGACATTAGAGACGTTATCTCTACGAATGGAATATATTAAATAAACACTTTCGACTCAAAAGGCTAATATTTTTCTTTGAAAATAAGCCGAAAATATACACGTGCACTTATTAGGTCACCACATATCGTGAGATCTAAACAAAAAGATTTCGCAGCCCGACGCCTACATACAACACAGGGCCGGAACTGAATATTTTTAAGACGATGAATTTGAGACCGTTACAAATTGTCTTATTTTTCACTTAGAACACAGAGTGCAAAGCAGCACTCTAAATCGACGATTTTCGACTCTAATTGGAGTCGTCACCATCAGAGAGGCGTAGGTTTGCTGCTCTCTGTCCCAAGTGACGAAACTCCGAGAGCTTATCCTCGCATTGCAACTGACGTTTATGGAGTAGGTATCTAGCGACATCTGGCAACGGAAAGTCAAATTTTTCAACCTAATAGAAATATTAGAAATATTGAAAAATATTAAAAATTTTTCTAAGTGAAAAATAAGACAGTTTTGCCTTCACACTGCAACTGAAAAAAAAATGGTATACATTTTTATTTCATTTTATATTAGTTTTACGCCTCTGAGTAACTAGGCCCATTTTCCGTTGGAATTTACTAGCTGAACAGACGGGGTCGTGAATTGTAAGATTTTGAATTCCCTTTTGCCTTCTTCGCTTCAGCATCCATCTAGCTTGCAATTTTTGAAGCCATGGAGGTGTTACCAGGAAAATGGTCCAATACGTTTTCAATTAAATATCTTTTAGGGATATTTTTCAATATTTTTAATATTTCTATTAGGTCGAAAACTTTGAATTTCAGTTGCCAGATGTAGCTAGACACCTACTCCATAAACGTAAGTTGCAATGCGGGGATAAGCTCTCGAAGTTTTGTCACTTGGGGCAGAGAGCAAAAAACCTACGCCTCTCTGATGATGGCTCCAATTAGAGTCGGAAATCGTCGATTTAGAGTGCTGGTTTGCGCTCTCTGTTCTAAGTGAGCAATAAGACAGTTTTGCCTTCGCATATCAACTGAATAAAAATGGTGTACATTTTTATTTTATATCATAAGTTATTCAATTTGCTTATCCCAGAGAGCAATTGTTTGTGCCTGTTTGTTTGAACAACTGGTTTTGCCCACACAGTGACTCTAGAGTAGAGGTATTTAGCGAATCGCATTCGATTCTTTGAAGCTTTCGCTTTAAAGGTAGCTGCATGTTATCATGCACGTATGTTTCCAGCGCGTAGCGTTTAGTCTCCGAAAAATATGATACTGAAAATTGTCTGATACAATACGTTCCAGACAGTATGAATTGTTTACATTTAAAACTATTAAATCATATTTTTCGGAAAATAAACGCTACGTACTGAAAACATTTTTTGTGTCACTTGCTTGGATGTAGGCTCACTGAAAAGCTGGTAAAAATTATATATTCTGAAAGAAAAAATAATATTATATGACCAATATAAATCAAGTTAGCTTTTGATTTTTAATAAATCATTTTTCAATTGTTTATAAACATTAAGACCTGAAAATTGAACAAAGCGTAAATAATGAGAATCTACATTTATATGATCCAAATTATGGATTGCATAAATGTAGTGAAATAATCAAAAGTTATGACCCTTTAAAATGATGGAAAATCCCGGAAACTCCAATTGATTCAATTTTTCTTAAAAATTTATTGAATATTACAATTATTTTTGTAAAAATTCTTTTAATTCCATTAATAAAAGTGTATTATTTAAATAAATATACAATAATTATAAATTAATATAATATATAATTTTTTTTTGATACTGCCTTACAAATTAATTTCTTCATAATAAAAGCCTACAGACCTAACGTATTAAAAAATGTGGGGTTTTATTTTGTCATAAATAAATTAATTTATTATAACAAAACTACAGCATATTTTAGATTTGGTAATGCGGTAGTAAAATGACTACTCGAGTTACTTCAAATTAAAAAAAAATAAGGAACATGCTCTATCGGAAGCCGAGAATATACATTACTTTTACGTATACCGATTTTGAACTTCTAAAATCGTTTATTTTCAGTAATAACTTATACTTTGTTTCGACTATGCTTCTTTTCGGTACCCCGTCAAAATGGCCCCGTCAAAAAAGCTCCGACAAAATAGCCCCGACATAATATCCCGCACATAAAATAGCTCCGACAAAATAGCCTTCAGAAAAATAGCCGCGGAATAATAGCCCGCCGACAAAATAGCCCCGACAAAATAGCCCCGATAAAATAGCCCCGACAAAATAGCCCCGAAAAAAAAGCTCCCTTCAGAATTCATCATGAAATAATTCCTTAAAAATACATTTTTTCGGAAATGGTAATTATCCTCTATTCATATGTTTATCTTAACCACATTAAATAAAAATTGTCTTTTCAGAGAACTTGAGTCCTCTCTTTGCTGCCTCTTGGAAGTTTGAACATTTAAGTTAAGCGAAAATCAATGTTAATTTATGATATAAACATTTTTTTCTGTTTTCGGGCAACAGAAAAATGCATTTTAAAGTAAATAAATTAAATATATTAAATATAAACTGCGCGTCATAGAAAACGGGCACCCTAAAAAATGGGTCAAGTTTGATGTCGCGTATCTCCTAAACCTGTTGTCCGATTTAAATGATTTTTTGAATATGTTATAGCCCTATTCTTTGTCAATATCTCTGTAATAATATTTTTGCAAAACATGTAAATTTTCTTTGTATACCGGGTGTACGAATCAAACTGTGTTTTTTTCTCAAAGTTCGCAACACCCTGTGGATTATTCTAGCATTTATAAAATACTGAAATTACAATTCAACTATAGCCTCAGGTTTCCTTAAAATTTTGTTTTTTGATTCATTCGCTTATGTTGGATAATACAAAAGTTATGTACTTTAACAACTAGCCATGTTCTTCATCAGTATAAGGTGTTATAAGTCTAAAGTGTTTCAGGGACTAAATAAGTTCGACAAACTTTAAGGGGTAATTGTGCATTAAAAATAATGACAGTTTGCTTTATTATCATATATCCGCAAAAGCTTCGTTTCCGAGATACGGGATGTTAAATTTTTTCTTACAAACTGATGATTTATTTATTGCTTTAAAACCGGTTGAGATATGCAAATTAAATTTGGTAGGTTTTAAGAGATGGTTATTGGGCATTTTTTGACATTCAACTAAGAATTTTATATTCACTATTGGAGCGCATACGGGTAATATGACCGATCATATTATTCGTATGTACGCCAATGGTGAATAAAAAATTCTTAATTGTATATCAAAAAATGTTCAAAAATTACGTCTTAAAACCCACCAAATTTCATTTGCATATCTCAACCGGTTTTAGGGCAATAAATAAATCGTCAGTTTTTAAGAAAAAATTCAACATCCTGTATGTCGGAAACGAAGCATTTGCGGACATATGTTTATAAAGCAACCGGTCATTATGTTTTCATGCAGAATTACCCCTTAAAGTTTATCGTACTTCTTTAGAAACACCCTGTACTGATAAAGAGCATGCCTAGTTGTTAAAGTACATAACTTTTGTATTATCCATCATAAACGAATAAATCAAAAAACAGAATGTTAAGAAAACCTGAGGCTATAGTAGGGTTTTAATTTCAGTATTTTATAAATGCTAGAATATGCCACAGGGTGTTGCGAACTTTGAGAAAAAAACACAGTTTGATTCGTACACCCGGTATATAATGAAAATTTACCTGTTTTGCAAAAATATTAATACAGAGATATTGGCAAAGAATAGGGCTATAACATATTCAAAAAATTACTTAAATCGGACAACAGGTTTAGGAGATACGCGACATCAAAAATGACCGTAAATGAATTAGGGTGCCCGCTTTCTATGACGCGCAGTTTATATTAGTTCTTCCTTTTTGTCAAATAATTTAAATTAAAAAAAAGGTTTTGGACACCCTGTATACATAATTATGTAATTGTTTATAAGATGCTATTTTAGCCGGGGCTATTTTAGCCGGGGCTGTTTTGACCGGGGCTATTTTGTGTAAGATTTATTTTGTCGGAGCTATTTTGTTTGTGGGCTATTTTGTCGAGGCTATTTTGTGTTCGGGCTATTTTGACGGGGCTGTTTTGACGGGGCTGTTTTGACCGGGCTATTTTGACGGGTCACGCTTCTTTTCATGAGCATTTTTCAGTGCGTCACAAATGATAGAAAAAAAAAGGTAAGTCCGTGATAATATATATTCTAGTGACATGACATTTTAGTTAAATCTGACAGTTGTCACATTTTATTTGCAATTTGGCAAAAAATCAAATCAATTGTGTTTATTTATTATTTTCGATTATGGCGCCATCTATTGACAACTAGAATAAATGTTATAAATGTCACCGACGAAATGTAATCACCGACGTGCGTTTTTTTCTGTCACATACAATTTAATGCGTTAGAAAGAAATCGAAAAACTGTGATGCATTGAAAGATCCTCATGAGAAAAAGCATAGAATGTTTTGATTTGATTCGTATGCATATCATCAATGACGCATGGGTAATCTTTCATTTTTCCCACTATACATGCAAGCATGTGACATAAAAAATATCAAAGTCATTATAATTGTTTATAGACTAAAAATCAGGTCTTTTTAAAATGGTTTTTTTAATAACAATTTTGTTCAAAGCTTAACAAAATTTTAATACGTCTTAAAACTAAAGCCTCAGATAATGGATTGCGATTAGCTAAATATCTCTAGACATACTGTTAATGCAAGAACAGTTGTTTAAACAATTGATCTCTGGGATAAACAAATTGAATAACTCATAAACTATTCGATCAATATGGTTGAAATTTATTAGACTTAAATATACCATAAATTAGTATAATGGTAAGTAGTTAAATTTTATGTCATTGTGCAAAAATAACGTATAGGTCTGGATCCCGCGTATGAAAAAAAAGTTGATTAATAGCAAGCTGAAAATTTGTTAATAGCTTAAGGGTGTCTAGTCGAATAAACTTTGATATGTGTGAACACTGGAACAGGGGTAGTTTTAATTGTGGAACAGGTTAAAAATTTGGAACGGTCACAGCACGAAAACGGCACATTTATTTTGTCCGACAGAACAGACTTAAACTCTTCGAACAGAGATTAAACTCTCATGCAAAAATCAGACTGCTATTTATCACCAAATGGGCGTTTTAATGAGTGAAACATGTAGAATATGTCAAATGACAGGAATTATGACAGGTAATAAATAGCAGTCTGATTTTTTCATGAGAGTTTAATCTGTGTTCGGAGAGTTTAAGTCTGTTCTGTCGGACAAAATAAATGTGCAGTTTTCGTGCTGTGACCGTTCCAAATTTTTAACCTGTTCCACAATTAAAACTACCTCTGTTTCAGTGTTCCCATATATCAAAGTTTATTCGGCTAGACACCCTTAAGCTATTAACAAATTTTCAGCTTGCTATTAATCAACTTTTTTTTCATACGCGGGATCCAGACCTAGTAATTATAATAATAATTAATACTCTGGGCTAATTAGCAAAATACACGGAAAAGTTATTTACCAGCAATGTTCTTGCTGAAATCGAATCTTATGATTGTATATATTAATAATATATGTAGGTATGCAAAGTCCGCAGATAGTGTGCTACTTTTTTATAAACAAAATGGCGCCCGAAAATCGCGTTTCTTTCAATTTTTGCTCTATAACTCCAAAGATTTTAGATTTGCACCAAAAACACCCAAATAAAAATTCACCGTAATTAAATTCTGCATAGAGACGTGTTTTTCCCGATTTAGTTCGACGAAAATTTTCCCCGGAAAATGCGGGTATTTCCAAGAGAATCTTTAATTTTCAACTAAAATTTAAGGTAAGTAATTGTTTATTAATGATTCAATAACTTGGTAGTATATAAGCTCTTCTCGTATAGATTATAATTTCCAGAAGCCGATGGAAATTGAATTAACAGTTTAGCAACAATTGAATTTAGTCTTGGCTGATTATCGGGGAATAGGCCATTTTTGGGAATAGTATATTACATACCTAGCGGGAAAACTTATTTACCAGCAATTTTATTGCTGGAATCGAAGCTTATGATTATATAAATTAATAATATAGGTATGAAAAGTCCGCAGATAGTGTGCTACTTTTTTTATTAACAAAATGGCGCCTCCAAATCGTGTTTTTTTCAATTTTTGCTGCATAACTCCGAAAATTTTAACTTTACACCAAAAACACCCTAATAAAAATTTACCGAAATTAAATTCTGCATAAAGACATGTTTTTCCCGATCTGCTACTATGAAAATCTCCCTCGTAAAATGCGGGTTTTCCCAACAAAATCTTTAAATTTCAAATAAAGTTTTAGATAAGTAATTATCTACCAATAATTAAATAACTCGGTGACATAAAAGCTTTCTTCTTGGTTTAGATTATAGTTCCAGAATTCGGTAAAAATTAAACGAATATTTTAGCAACAATTCAATTGTTAATTAATAATTTACGGTCGCAATAATAACCAAAATAATTATGATACAGTGATCAAACTTTGAAATCTTATAAAGATGAGATGTCTATTTAATATTTTGTCAACAAAATATATATTTTTAATTTTTTTGAATAATTTTTAAATGTTTAAAAAAATAGTTATAAACAAATTAACGTTTCTCAGAAAGTTTTTATTATATTCTAATTTTAAAAAATAGGTAAAATGCGTATTTCAAAGATCTTGAAAGTAAATGCATTAAAACTTTTTTCCAACCATTTGCAGAAAAGTTGTGAAACAGCAAAATTAACATACGACTACTACATTGTTTATATATTTTTTTAATTCTTTCAAAGCGTAAAAGTGAGTATAAAGTACAAGCTAATCACTTACAAAATATATCGGTTATTAGTTTAATAGTTATATTTTAATTAAAGATTATAAATATTTTTTTTTGTAATTTACACGCGCGAAAGTAGACTAATACAGTACCGTAGCTATGTATTATGTATTATACCCGTCCACATACACAACTCGCGCTAGTTTACTGCGTGTCAGTCGCTTCGAGTGAACATCTCCGGCTCTGTATCAAGCCTACTTTCGCGCTAAAAATTACAAAAAAAACATTTTTAATCTTTGATTAACATATAACCATTGAACTAATGTTTGTTATTTTTTGAAAGTAATTAGTTTCTACAATAAACTCACTTTTAAGCTTTGAAACAATTAAAACAAATTATAAACAACGAAGTAATCCTATGTTTATTTTCTGTTTCATAACTTTTTTGAAAATGGTTGGAAAATTTTTTTAAAGCATTCATTTTCAAGACCATTGAAATACGCATTTTAAGTATTTTTTAAAATTATAATATAATAAACAATTTCTGAGAAATGTTAATTTGTTTATAACTATTTTTTTTAACATTTTAAGATTATGCAAAAAATGAAAAATTTATATTTTGTCGACAAAATATTAAATAGGCATCACATCTTTATAACCTTTCTAAGTTTGATCAATGTCTCATGATTATTTTGGTTGTTGTTGCGACTGTAAATTGTTAATTAACAATTGAATTGTTGCTAAAATATTCGTTTAATTTTCACCGGCTTCTGCAGTTAAAATCTATACCAAGAAAGCTTTTATTTCACCAAGTTATTTAATTATTGATAAATAATTACTTGCCCAAAAAATTTATTTGAAAATTTGAGATTTTGTTGGGAAAACCCACATTTTCCGAGGAAAATTTTCGTCGGAGCAAATCAGGAAAAACATTCCTGTATGCAGAATTAAATTGGGGTGAATTTTTAATTTCAGTGTTTTTGGTGTAAAGTTAAAATCTTCGGAGTTATAGACCAATAATTGAAAAAAAAACACGATTTGGGGGCGCCATTTTGTTAATAAAAAAAGTAGCACACTCTCTGCGGACTTTGCATACCTATATTATTAATATATAGGATCCTAATATTCGAATTCAGCATGAAAATTGCTGATAAATAACCTTTCTTTGTACTTTACTAATTAGACCAGCGTATTATAACTATTTTTTTTTTCAAAATTTAAAGATTATGCAAAAAAAAACGAAAAATTTATATTTTGTCGATAAAATATTAAATAATCATCTCATCTTTATAATCTTTATAAGTTTGATCAATGTATCATGATTATTTTGGTTATTATTGCGATCGTAAATTGTTAATTCAAAATTGAATTGTTTCTAAAATATTTATTTAATTTTCACCGGCTTCTGGAACTACAATCTATACCAAGAAAGCTTTGATGTCACTAAGTTATTTAATTATTAATTAATAATTAATTACCTAAAACTTTATTTGAAAATTAGAGAATTTGTTGAGAAAACCCGCATTTTCCGAGGAAAGTTTTCGTCGGAGCAAATCGTTAAAAACAAATCTCTATGCAGAATTTAATTGCGGTGAATTTTTATTTGGGTGTTTTTGTTATAAAGTTAAAATCTTATAGATTACTCTTATAGAGTTATAGAGCAATAATTGAAAAAAATACGATTTGTCGGCGCCATTTTGTTTATAAAAATAGTAGCACACTACCTGCGGACTTTGCATACCTATATTATTAATATATAGGATCTTATAATTCGATTCCAGCAATAAAATTGCTGGTAAATAACTTTTCCATGAATTTTGCTAATTAGCTCAGAGTAATTGTTAATTAAAAATTTACGGTCGCTATAATACCCAGAATAATTATGATGCATAAGAATAACTAAAATTTTTGTATAAAAGGGCACTATACCTAACTAATGTACTTTACAGAATTGAAATTGGACTATTAAGCGGCCTCAGGAATATTTTATATTTATAAACAATTTTTTGGCTTATAAACAAATAGAATACCTCGGAAAATATTAAACTAAATTAAATCATGAAAACGGTATTGCAAAAAATCGTCAGGACGCTTCTTTTAAAAGAAAAAACTTTTAATTGTGTAGAATAGGTCCTGAGATACAACCGGTCAAAATTGACCGGCATTTACGGCAAAGATATAAATAATAGGATCATTATTTTTGAACCATCACCATTTTATTTTCGTGCTCTTTATCCACACTAATTTTCATATCTTTAAAATACTCATAACATATATTATTATAATAAAAACTATCGATATTACGAGTGAAAATTACCAAAAACAGCAAAATTCCAATCAAATATTAGGTTGGAGAAAATGGAATCTCAAAGTTCAAAATCGGTATACGTTAAAAAAAAATGCATTTTCTCGCCTTCCCGTGGAGCAATTTTTTGCAATACCGTTTTTACGATTTAGTTTAGTTTAATATTTCCCGAGATATTCTATTTGTTTGTATGCCAAAAAATTGTTTATAATTTTAAAATATTCCTGAGGCCTCCTAAATAGCCCAATTTCAATTCTGTAAAGTACATTAGATAGGTATGGTGTCTTTTTATACAAAAATCATAGTTATTCTTATACATTTTAATTATTGTGGTTATTATAGCGACCGTAAATTTTTAATTAATAATTGAATTGTTGCTAAGCTGTTAATTAAATTTATATCGGCTTCTAGACTTATAATCTATACGAAAAGAGCTTTTAGACTGCCAAGTTATTTAATTATTTGTAATCAACTACTTACCTTAAATATTAGTTGAAAATTAAAGATTTTCTTGGAAAAACCCGCATTTTCCGGGGAAAATTTTCGTCGAACTAAATCTAGAAAAACACGACTCTATGCAGAATTTAATTACGGTGAGTTTTTATTTGGGTATTTTTGTGTAGATTTAAAATCTTTGGAGTTATAGAACAAAAATTGCAAAGAAAACACGAGTTTCGGGCGACATTTTGTTTATAAAAAAAGTAGCACTGCGGACTTTGCATAACTATATTATTAATATATACAATCATAAGATTCGATTCTAGCAATAAAATTGCTGGTAAATAACTTTTCCCGAAAATGGCCTATTCTCCGATAATCTGCCCAGACTATAATAAATTACTGCAAGAATGAGGGTTTTTTGCAATTATCTCGGTCAATTGTTTATGTGTTTCATTATATATAATAGCAAATTAAAGAACTTTTTAAGACATACAACATTTATTCAACATATCAACATTTTTTTCTGTAAAATGTACAAGAAACGTTTTATAGTCAAAAAACTGATTTTTTCATTTTTTAAAATTGAAAAAAAACAAAGCAAAATTAGCTGTACGTCTTCACGGAATTATCATGAATCAGTTATCCCTCATCTGTCGTTTGTTTAAAATCTTCAAAACCCCGTAGAACATATTTTTTACGTGAAATCGATGATTTTTACCAGATTGGCTGGGGTAATTATTGTTGCTTATTCTCTGGATAAGTGATATTATTGCTTAGTTTCTAATCCGATTATTGTTAGAGATAATAATATGCGGTATACGTAAAACATCCTATATTCAACGTTAATTGCATTAATATTTTAATTATTATATGCTACTAAAATCCGATAATACAGGAGCTTAATACTCGTATGATGTCGGCTAATTACGTTACCTCGGTAGTAAATACTGAAAACAATTTTGACTCAACTCAAGATCTCAGTAATGAAAACATGCTCTTGAAAAAAGGTTTAACCCTCGTAAAGCGGTGCTTAGATTCTTATGTAAACAACAGTGCGGGGTGCATTTGCACCCCATCTGTATATCCATTTTTTTATATGTGAACGTCGAGGAAATTGATTTGAAAGATAATTAGGACTTGTTTATTATAGTATGAAACATAATTTTACAAAAAAGTACCCATTTCTTCTTAAAAAATTATTATCGTTGTAAAATAAACACATGAAATTTTTCACAGAGTGAGCCACACAAAGTTTTTACACATAATACAGTTAGGTATGTCGGGACTTTCGGTCTTTTTTCTCTGACATAAGTAACACCGACCTTGTCCCGTAGCTCTCTTAGCTCCAAGTGGAACACCAGAAACGTCCAGTTCAGGATATGAAAGTTTTATCATTTGCACACTACAGTCATTTTTTCAAAAAATCACGTAAACGTAAAGCGTTTTAGATGCTGCAATGGGTGTAATGTGTTTAGAATTGAATTTAATGCGAATAAAAAAAATGGACAAAAAAACGATAGGTGAGAAAAACGAGGTCTGGGGTGCAGCTGCACCCCGCATCGCCTTACGAGGGTTATTATCGGTGCACAGAATACTCATTTAAATCATGGAATTCATATTTATATTTTGTATGGTTAGTTCTAGATACTTCTTGGTGTTCCTTTGCTTTCTAAGTGTATTACACAGCGAAAAATTAATACGTAATTATTTTCAACGAAAATCAGCACATTTTAGTTGAAATATGTATTTATCTATATAGACCAGAGAAACAAGGTTTTTGTCCGGGCACTTGAGCAGCCAGGTTGCAAATGGATTTCTTGGGTACTATATACCTAACAAATTATAAATACAAAAATGCCCGTCACAGTTCGGACAAGAAAGTTAGTTATTAACAAGTAAGTGTCAAAAATGGCATTTTTTGATTTAAATCGCTACAGGTAAAAACAGAGTAACTACAGTAGGAAAAATGAAAGAATACCCATGAACGAACATATAAAACACGCTGTATTTTCCTGTCACCGTGTCACACAAAAAATTGGCCAGTGCAAGTACATGTAAATATTATTATTACATGTACTTGCGCTGGGCAATTTTCTTTGTGACACGGTGACAGGAAAATACAGCGTGTTTTATATGTTCGTTCATGGGTATTCTTTCATTTTTCCGACTGTAGATATCTTATTTATAATATTCTTCTTTTAGCAGATGAGCCAAGGTTTAAAATGACACTTTTTTAATTTTGGTCCCATCATTTTTTGCTTCGGAAATTGCAAAATGAGACTAAAATTTCAAAAATAAAAAATGTACTATAACTTTTGCGAACATGGCCTTAAGACTTTTATATTGCAAATAAAGTTGAGTCAAACATTCCATATAATGCACAAAAAATTTTAAGGCGATTCGTCAATTAGTTTAAATTTTATTCAATTTGTTTATCGCAAAAAGCGTTTTTTTGAAATATTATTGTTCAGAAAATAATAATGATATGGCAATTCTGTGAAAACCACATGCAAGAAGAACAGCTTTATTTTTAAAGTCTTGAAAAAATCATTAAAAAAGTTGTTTCTATTACTCATAAAATAGTTTAGTAAAATAGAGTCATTTTTGGCTTAAAAACAATTTGAATAGCGTTGTTAATATTGACTATAGAATAAATCTACTTTAGGATTTCAAAGGCTGATATTTTTACACGAATTTTTAGAGAAAAAGGTTTTTGCCTAGGTTAATTAGGGTCAAAGTTAGCCACTTTTATTATTTAATTCACAGTTACTTCTCAAATTCTCCTGTAACAGTGTTAGTTTAGAGTTTCACGATATTCGATAAAAACAATCGATATTGTATTGATATCGTATCGAAATCCAATACAATATCGGTACAATACATACCTTAGCAATATTAATGTCGATACGATACTCATTATCTGAAATCAATACAATACTCTTGTGTTGTCAATACGCTTGCCTCGATATTATTGAAAATATCGATATCGAGAAAAAAAAAATAAAACGCCACAGTTGTTTGGATTATATTTTGGGGAATATTTAGATCATAAGTAATTATTTATGTATATAAAACTATAAGTGATCTGCAACCCAAGCATCAGCTGTTGTAATATTTTACACTTAAGTGCCTAAACTTGAAACTCTTGAGAGTGAATAAATGACTGTGTGATTAGACTGTTTATATCATGTGGCATTTGTGGCAATATTAAGGAAGTTAGTGATGATGACGCAAAAATAATTTTCAACAAAAATATTGAATTTGGATTTATTCCGAATCTCCGAGATTTCCCTATCTTTTCAAAAGCAGTTTTTAAACAAAACAGAATTAGTAAGTATTAGTCGACTTTCAGAGAGGTATTCATAAATATTGAATTTTTATAAAAATCTATAAGTTATAAGAAGTATTCGTAATATTTTTGTAATGTATGCTACCTGTAACAGTTATGTTACTTCCCACCTCTACAAATCTATCTATGACCAACTTCACAGATAACCTATAATATGTAATTCAGATATTAGCATATGTTCATTGAGTATAATGAATAAAGGTTTCATGCCGTCTAAATTGTTTAATATTCTTAGATGTGGACACCACATAATATGGCGACGAGGATAAATAAGCAGTAGACAATTTTACAAGCAAGGCGCTTGAATAAACGTTTTATTTAGTATTTGCAAGGTGCAAAATGGAAGGTGCAGTATTTCCTTCAACTCAAGTGAGTGTTCTAAGGGGCGCAATAGGCAGCTTACAAGAGTACCGGATAGGTACTGATTGGAATATATACCAGGAGAGGTTAGAGCAATATTTTATTGCAAATTATGTAGAGAATGATAGAATGGTTCCAGTATTATTGACAATAATTGGTGATAAGGCCTATGAAATATTAAAAGGATTGTGTGACCCAGTTTTACCTAAGAATAAGACTTTCGATGAACTATGTATCCTTCTACAAAAGCAATTCACTAAAAAAGTTTCTGTTTTTAAGGAACGAATAGAATTTTATTCTGTGAGACAAGCTGAAAAGGAGTCCGTGGCAGACTTTTACGTAAGAATTAAAAATAAAGCAATAGATTGCAAGTTTGGGGCTACATTAAACAATGTTTTAAAAGACAAATTCGTTTGTGGTGTGAGAAAGGGACCAGTCCTGGATCGCTTATGTGAGGAGGATCATAAAACAACCTTAGAACATCTATATGAGTTGGCGTTGAGAAAAGAAGCGGCAGCAGTAGAAGCCAACACTTCAGTTCCAGTAAATAAGATATCAAGCACCAGTGTTAACCAAGGCAGAAATAGAGAAGCACGAGAAGGAGGTTCAGGAGGTTTGTATGGAGAGTCAAAGTGTAATGCGTGTGGAGGAATAAAACATGACTTTAGAAATTGTAAGTACCGAAAATATAGTTGTAAGGTCTGTAGGAAGGTTGGCCATCTGGCTAAAATGTGTAATAAAAACAAAGGAAAAAGTACTCATTATGTAGAACCTGTAGAGAGTGAAAATTCTGATTCAGAAAATGTACAAGATTTTGATTTTGTAAACATGTACCATACCTCTTTTGATAATGTTAATAATGTTTTTATAAAACCACACAAGGCAAATATGTTAATTAATGATTGTACTATTTTAATGGAACTGGATTCAGGCGCAGGTATCTCTGTCCTTCCTGAAAATATTTATATCAGATATTTCAAAACCAGTGCATTACTTCCAACTAAAGTTAGACTCAGATCATTTGATGGAAGTATTATTACACCTTTAGGTGAGATTTTCGTAACTATTCAATATAATAATGTTAGGGTAGATAACTGTAGGTTAATTATAATAAAAAATGGAACAACAGCCTTAATTGGTAGAGATTTAATGAAGACATTTAATTTTGAGATTAAATTACCGGGAGTTCCTAACATTAATATAAATAAAATAGATCAGGATGCAGAGATAGCCAGGTTAGTAAAAAAATATAGTTCTCTCTTTAGTAATGAATTAGGGCATTATAGGTTTGAAAAAGTTGACTTAAAAATGGAACCAAATGCAAAACCTATATTTTGCAAACCAAGGCCATTACCTTTTGCTTTTAAAAGGGATGTTAATGCAGAATTAGATGAACTTGAAAGTAAGGGTGTCATTACCTTGATTGAAAATGCTGAATGGGGCACCCCACTGGTTCCCATTGTCAAGGAGACAGGCAAAATCCGTGTATGTGCTGACTACAAAATAACCGTAAATAAATTTCTAATTGATGTCAAGCATCCATTGCCAAGAGTGGAGGAGTTATTTGCAGCCCTCCAGGGTGGGCACCTTTTTACAAAACTTGATTTCAAAAATGCTTACAACCAATTGGAGCTAACGGAGGAGACAAAAAAACTTTTAAGTTGGAGCACACACAGAGGTATTTATCAGGTAAACAGGCTACCATATGGTACAAGACCGGCCTGTAGCATTTTTCAAAAAATTGTAGAAAAAGTTTTGTTAGGTATTCCAAATGTTATTAATTTCTTAGATGATATTGTGGTAACAGGTCCTAATAGAGAGGAGCATCTAAAAAATTTGGAAAATGTCTTTAATAGACTTCAGAAGGCAGGCTTTAAATTAAATTTAGATAAGTGCATGTTTTTCCGGCCTGAAATAAGGTATCTGGGGCATATTATTGATAAGGAAGGGTTACATAAAGATCCAGGAAAAATTAAAGCCATTATTGAGTGCCCCAGACCCCAAAATATCTCTGAAGTTAGGGCATATGTCGGGATGATCAATTATTATGGTCGTTTTGTGGCCAACTTATCAACAGTACTGGAGCCATTGTATAGGTTATTAAGAAGAGATGAACGTTTTAAGTGGACGTCAGAGTGTGAGAATGCATTTTTAAAGGCTAAGAGGGAATTTCTTCAGGTGCGGGCCTTGCACACTATGATCCACAGATGGACTTAAAATTGGTTTGTGATGCTTCCAGCGTGGGCTTAGGTGCTGTTTTAATGCATGTGTATCCAGATGGGTCAGAGAAGCCAATCAGTTTTGCTTCAAGAGTGTTAAGCAAACATGAAGCTAAGTATTCCGTTATACACCAAGAGGCTTTGGCAATATATTGGGGTGTACAAAAATTTTACCAATATTTATTAGGGAAGCATTTCTTTTTATGTTCTGATCACAAACCACTGATGGCCGTATTCGGAGAGACAAAGGGCATTCCGCAAATGGCAGCAGGGAGACTGCAGAGGTGGGCACTATTTTTAAGTGGATTTCATTACACCTTTAAACATATTAAGGGAGTAGAGAATAAAACAGCTGATGGACTTTCACGCTTGCCTCTTTCCATACCTAAGGAGGTACAAAGTGATGTTGAGTTTGATTATTTTAATTTTCTGGTAGAGGATAAATTACCAGTTACCGCTGTAGAAATAATTAAAGGAATACGGTCAGACATCGGTTTGAGCAAAGTTTTTAAGTATGTAAGAGATGGCTGGCCAAAAACAGTTCCAGATGAATTGAAAGCATATGCTAACAGGGCTAATGAGCTTACCATTGATAATAATTTAATTATGTGGGTGTATAGGGTAGTGGTACCTTCCAAGTTTCATAAACAAATCTTACAGGAATTGCATAGTACTCATAGCGGAATAGTTCGAATGAAGACAGTAGCAAGGCAATATTTTTGGTGGCCTGGCTTAGATGGAGATATTGAATTGTTTGTAAAATCTTGTGAAGCATGTTTAAAGAATACTACAACTCCACGAAAGGCACCTTTAATTAAGTTCCAAGAAGGAGCTCATGTGTTTGATAGAATTCACATTGATTTTTTAGGACCGTATCATGGGAAGAATTATCTTGTTATTACAGATGCATACTCGAAGTGGCCCGAGGTATATGAGATGTCAAAGACTGACTCAGAACATACCATCGGTAAACTTCGAGACTGTTTTGCCCGATTTGGGTTGCCAAATCAAATTATTTCAGATAATGGTCCACAGTTTAATTCAGAGGAGTTTCAGCGATTTTGTAAAAATAATGGCATTATTCATAAAACTTCAGCTCCTTATCATCCAGCGACAAACGGAGCGGCCGAAAACTCAGTTAAAACCCTAAAATATGCAATAAACAAAATGTTAACAGGCTCCCCGAGCAAGAGTATATCTGAGTTGATTTCAAAATATTTATTTTCTTACAGAACTACCCCTCATTCAGTGACATTTCAAACTCCTGCCTATCTCATGTTTGGGCGTAAAATTAAAACCAGATTTGACTTTTTGACATTTAACGATAAGACATTGAGAGCTAGAGAACAACAGATAAAATACCATAAAGGTAATAGGGTGGTAGAATTTATAGAAGGAGAAGATGTTTATGTTAGGGATTACAGGGTAAATGCACAAAAGCCTAAATGGGCAAAGAGTAAAATAGTTAGAAAATTAGGACATCAAACATTTCTATGTCAGCCTTTAGATAATCCAAGTCTTGAATGGAAAAGACATTTGGACCAAATTGTTAAATGTGGTCATTTTTACGATGAAGAAATATCTAAAATTTCTGATGACAAGGATAGAGATACGTGTGATCCACTAAGTTCAGTTCCAAGTACTTCTGTAAGTTCGCCATTACCTTTAAGTGAAACTGAAGCTTTGGTAACCTTAAAAAATACCAGTGAGACCCAAGGAGTGTCCGGTAGTGTTGAAACCGAATTTTCGAGTGAAGATATCAGTGCGGTTCCTTCGTCAATTAAAGACAGTGCATCACAATCAACCGTTGGGTTGCAGTCACCTAATATTAAGGAAAGATTGAGAAGAACCATCAGACCGCCGGATCGTTTAGATTTATAATTAAGACTATGACAATGTGGTTTTTATATTCGGATCTTGGTGTGGAGGGATGTAATGTATGATACCTGTAACAGTTATGTTACTTCCCACCTCTACATATCTATCTATGACCAACTTCACAGATAACCTATAATATGTAATTCAGATATTAGCATATGTTCATTGAGTATAATGAATAAAGGTTTCATGCCGTCTAAATTGTTTAATATTCTTAGATGTGGACACCACAATTTTTAGAATAATGTCCATTTGCTAAGCATGCAAAAGTGGGCACAAAGAGCTCAGATGTATAATTCCTTTTATGTCGATATTTTATCGAGTATTGTATCGATATCGTATCGAAATCAATATCAATAAGATATTTTTATAAGAAAGTATTGCCGATATCGATACTCGATACGATACTTCATTGGCATAACCAATACAATACTCAATACTTAAAAAGTATCGATATTGTATCGTATCGTGAAGCTCTATATTAGTTACGATACTACTCCGAAACGGCTAGGCCGATTTTTATAAAATTTTACACGTATATCCTATAGGACGAAAAATAGGTTTTAAACTATTTTTTATACCCATAAGTTATAAGGGGATTGCCCTCCTGAGATTTTTTTTTAAATTTGTTTGGACAAAATTATCTACTTTAATTATATATGATGTAGAATTAAAAAATACATACAACCCTTAATTTTCACTATTCTATCACCAACCCCTATTTGTTAATAGCCATCTATATATTTACATCTATAAAATTCTCCTGTCACAGTGTTAGTTTCCATACTCCTCCCAGACGGCTTGAGCGATTTTTATGAAATTATAATGTATATTCGGTAGGTCTTAGAATCGGTCGTAATCTATTTTTCATATCCACGAGTTATAAGCGGAGTTCCCGCTAACATACAAATTAAAAAAATTATGATCAAAATTCATCAACAAGCTCCGGCTATATTCATCGCAGCATATTTTTGAAGAATCAGTTTAACTTTTGAGTGCACGGATTTTAATAATTCCCCTCCACCGACCACGAATCCATTCCGTTAGGATGCCATTTTTAAAACTTTATTAACCACTCTGTTGAGGTTCAAAGTTTACTCAAACTTTTACACATAAACTATATACCTTCAACTTCAAAATGGCTCTAGCTAGGTTGCATAATTGTTATAAACAGAGTAGCCGTCAATTAAATAAAAAAAGTGGCTAACTTTGACGGTAATTAACCCAGGTGAAAAGTTTTTATTTGAAAATTCGTATAAAAATACCAGTTTTTCAAATCCCATTGTAGTTTTAGCCAACAGTCAATATTAACAAAGTTATTCAAATTGTTTATAATCCAAAGATGACTCTATTTTAGTAAAATGTTTTCGGGGTGCTAAAGATGACTTTTTAATTATTTTTTTAACTGCGTTGAAAATATGATTATTCTTCTTTCTTGTTGTTTCCACAGAATTGCTCTATCATTATTATTTTATGATCAATAACATTGCGAAAAAAAGCTCTTTGGGATAAACAAATTGAATAAAATTTAAACTAATTGACGAATCGTCTTAAAATTTTTTTTCTACAACCGTGTTAAAAATGCAATTTTTAGCACTCCATAGGAGCGTAAAAAATGCTACTTTAAAGCACTAGTGCTTTAAAAATTTTAAGACACTGCAGTTAAAAGTGAATTGTCAAATTGTGAAACGTCAAAATATTTATATTTCATTTATTAACATTAATATTAATAGTACAACTTGCGCAATTTGAAAAAGGTGGTTTAAAAAGTTTTTTTAAATTTAATTTAAACTGTATTATTGCATTTTTAACACGTTTGTAGAAAAAAACTATTAAAATTTGTTAGAATATACAACAATAAAAGTAGATGTTATTCTATAGTTGTTATGATTTACGTATTGACAGTATAGGCAGTTTTGATGTAATGCCAAGAAAAATATAAAAATGGAATGTCAGTCAAGTTCAAGTAAAAGTTTTTGTAGGTATTGTCCTATACTGAGAATGAATAAATTATAATTGTTGATATATAAGACGTTTGTAGAAAAAATATTGTATGATATACGTGTTAAAAAGTACATTTTTAAGGCACTCATGTGAATTGCAGAATTCGCTTCGCTCATTCTGCAAACTTTCGCATGCGTGCCTTAAAATTGTACTTTTAACACTTCATATAAACATTCATTTAACAATACATATCATAAATAACTATTGTGCATTGTACGGACTGTTTGACTCAACTTTTCATGCAATATGAAAGTCTTAAATTCATCTTCGCAAAAGTTATAGCAAATTTTTTATTTTCGAAATTTTAGTTTTATTTTGCAATATCCGAAGCAACAAATGATCGGACAAAAATTCAAAAAGCGCTATTTTAAACCTTTGCTCATCTACTAAAAGAAAAATATTATAAATAAGATATTTAATAACCCTATTTTTATCTGTAGCGATTTAAACGAAATTCTCCCATTTTTAACCCTTATTTGTTTATAAATAAATTTCTCGTCCAAACTGTGACGAGCATTTTTGTGTTTATAATGTATTAGGTATATTATAGTACTCAAAAAACTCATTTGCAACCTGGCTGTTGAAGTGTCCCGAACATGCTATATTTTTGCCTTATTTCCTTGGCGTAATATACCTACTCAATAAGTGTACTTACCTGTAGTAAATGTAGTGTATAGTCGGTTCGCTAAACTCAGACACAACTGACTAGTGATTTTAGTAACTAGTTTTGCCAATTGGTAAAATTAGCAAAAAAAATATATTTTTTTAATGGAGCATCCTGTATTTTATTTCATAATCTAAATCTTCTTAACTTCTCCATTACAAAAATATAAAGGTTTGTTATGTTATACAGGGCATTTACAAAGTTATAACCAATTTTATATGAAAATCGTAACTAAATGAAATTTCAACCCATTTTCACATTTTTTTATTTATTGTTAAAATTTTCAAAAATAATTGATATTGCTAATTTTATTTATATTGAATACAGGGTGAGTCACAACGCAACTACAATATTTTCTCAGTATTTTAAATGGAACACCCTGTATTTTATATCACTATCAAAATACCATTACCTTACTTTAATTTTTATACAACATTCTTTATGTCTAAATTTATCAGTTTCGAGACATTTTCATTATTCAGAGCAAATAATTAGTCCATTGAAATATTACATTTTTTAGGTCATACCTTGCATTTGTTAGAGGAGTCAATTTTATTTTTTTTAATGTGTAGGAGGGATCAATAGAAGCATAAGTTCAAGTTTTTGGGGTCGCCACCCTTGTCCCCCGGCCGTATCTTGGAAAAAGTGTGCGAAGGGGTTTCGCGCTATATCTCGTTAACTAACAACCCTACGGAAAATCTAATTAAACATAAAATGTAGCAAATTAAATTTTTTACAATTTTGTTTCTATTAGTTTTTATCGTTAAGTGACCAACAAAAAAGATTATATATTAATAGCAATTATTATTATAGCAAACTTGTAGAGGGTTTTTCAGTGAACAATTTCCACTATAAAGGTGTTCAATTATATTTAATTATCTAGGTTTTACATCGCTCCAAACTTGACCAGATATTAACATGCCTATGCTATTATTAATCTATTTTTAAACTTTTTCCCCACTATAAAACTTAGAACCCTTCCATATAATATAGAAAAGACCCAAGAAGTTGTTTGAGGACAAATTCGCCGGTCCAGAAAAAGAATGACGCAACCGTAAAACGCAAAATTCTTTAAAAAAGCAAAAAACGATTTTTCAATCTTTAAAATAGGGATTAAATGAAGAGTAATCGTCCAGGAACATCGGTATAGCGTTTGTTTTTTGACAACGAGGGCTTTTATTTTCATCGATATTGTTTCAAATTTCATTATTTTAATTTAATCGCCCCATATTCAACCCTACATACAGTTGCGTCATTATGCATCTAAAACAAGGTCTAACATAACGTGTATTTCAGTAACGACGCAACTACCCTCTAGTGGCTCAGCTCGAGCTCAAAGAAATATATAACGACAAAGAAAACATTAAATAATAAAATATAATGAGAGAAAAAGGAAAAGTGGCAGTCCCTGATAAAACCACTGGACGAGGATATATGGGGCGACGCATACAGGATTACAATGAAAACCTTGAAGATAATCGCCCCATGTAGACTCGACGAAGACCAGCGGATGGAATCAGCTGAGCTCCTCTTCCCCACTAAGAAACCACAGAATTTTATTTAAGGTATTTCCTACCATGGTCGAAGAGTTCACGGAAGAGGAAATAAAAACCGCTGCTCAGGAAATGAATACAGAGAAAGCTCCCGGCCCTGACGGGCTGCCACCAGAGGCAATAAAGGTTATAGCAACGGAGAAACCAAGTTTGATCAGAAGAATATGTAATGATCTACTGCAGAAACAAGAGTTTCCCAGGGACTTAAAGGACGCGAAGTTGGTTCTATTCCTAAAGCATGGGAAACCCCCCTCATTCACCAACTTTTTATCGGCCAATATGCCTCCTGGACTACCTTGGTAAATTCTATGAAAGGCTTATCAAGAAGAGGTTGGAAGGCATGTTGGAAGATGAGAGAGTTTTATCTAGTCAATAATAGGGGTTTAGAAAAGGTAGATGGACATTCGATGCCGCTACCTGGATAAGGGATGTGGAAAGCAATCAAGAAAAGATGGATGGTCCTTGTTCTGTTGGACATAAAAAACGCTTTTAATTAAGCAAACTGTGGACAACATAATTAAGGACTATCTATCTGAAAGATCCGTATGCATATCGGAAAAGAAAAAGAAACAAATGACCGCGGGAGTACCCCAGGGGTCAGTCCTGGGACCCTTACTTTGGAATATATTATATAACGGAGTACTGGAAATTCACAAGAGAACAGGAGCTAGAACGATAGCATACGCGGACGATCTAGCCTTACTGGTAGAAGATGATATAAGTCAGGGTATAACGGACATACCATAAAATTTCAAAATCCAATATAAAACTAGTTGTGAAAAGAACTGTTTGTGTAATATAAAAAACTTAAAATGCAAAAATTCGACAAAACAACAGCAAAAAATTCAACAGACTGACAGCCACAAAAGTAAACAAACCAAAAATATCACGAATTGTACCTAAAATCTGAAAACATTTCTAAGCGTCTTTTTTTGTACCTATCTCTTTTCAGTATACCGAGTCTAGAGCGTTTTTAAAAATAACATGTGCTTTTCAGGCGGTAGCTGGTTTGTCTTTAGTTTCATGCGTGGAAGAGAATGATGCTAGATAAAAAGTATCTGTTTTATCTCGCCAGGAATTAATGACGCAAGGGAAGAGAACCCTGGACTTAAGTGTACATACAGAGAAGGGCTAAATTATGGAATAAATTAATTTTCTCTAAAATGGACTGTAACAAAAATGAACTTCTGTTGGAGTGATATACTCCAACAGAAGTAATGAAAAAAAATGAAAAAATAACTAATGGGACATAGATGTAGAGAGAGAGTGTGGGGTGTGTACAGAAAAGGGTGAAGTGGCTTCTACGTTGAGAAGCCGCAATAGGAAAAAATAAAAAAAAATACTACTAAAGTGCAGTAGTACTGAATAAAGGGGAATTAGAAGGGATAGAAGTAGAAGTGGGAAGAGACAGAGGCAAACTGAATAGAGTTGGCTAGCTATAGATGCAAGAGAGCAACTTGACACTCAAGGATGGATACGGCTCGTTTGCATGCCTGTCGAAGAACAGTAGCTCTAAGTAGATAGTAATGATGACTAGAAGATGAAATAATAAAATAAGAATAATATACTGAAAATGAATGGAGATGAATAATGACTAAAAACGAACAAAATAAATAAAACTAACTAATCATGGGCGCCATGAAAATGATCTTCGATCATTTTCCCAGGTATCTTATTCTGCTGTCAAATATTAAATATATCAAACCTGTAATAATGAACATAAAGGAATAATAAAAATAAATGATATACAAAATAAATAAACATTTATTAAAATGAACTACCAGATTTTTAACAATCTCTGAGTTAAACAAGTTCATATTATGTGACTCTAACATGACAAAAGTTTGCAAAAGTTATGTTCGACCTAAGATAACAACAATGTTACCTGTTACAAAATTACAGGTATAAGTACCTTTCACTAACATATAGGGTACAAAATTACATAAGTCTTCTACCAAATGGTTATAGTACGCCTGCTACGTACAACTAAATTGAAACCGACAAAGATGAAAATAATACAAATAAATAGGCCCAAGCCTCACTAAGGGAAAATACAATAATGAATAAATAAAGTTAAATATACAATTGACTAAAGTAGAAATGAAGTTGAGATAAATACCGACGATGACCTAAATTAACCGAACAAATGGAATAAAGCGAATAACAGTAAAATATTTGGGAAACAAGCTAGTAATATTACAAAATAAATTTACCCGAATTACATAAACCAATATCAAAGCAATAATATAGTATTAAAAACCTAATTTTCTCTAGGCTTATTCCTGTGCACAAGAAGTTACCGTAGATACAAAGTTTGGGAACCAAATAATCTAATATACAAATATGTCAAAAAAAAACCAGAGGTAACCTAAATCTGGAAAAAAACATAGTGTATTTAACAGATAGTCTGAAATATAAAAAAACCAATAGTTACTAAAACACCTCACTAAATGTTCCCAAACGAGGTTGCGGTTGCATCCTAGAAAATGATGCACCAGGATGGTGCGACCCCATGACTCCTGTAGGCCCAGGTGCCAAGACGAAAATTGAGCTGGAACGCTCCCATAGCTTGTTCCAATTAGACATACTCCCATGATGACTTGACTGTGGCTGTAGTGGTTTCTCTAGGTGGTCAAATAAGGTCTATGACTTCATGGTAGGGTTTCTCCCAAATGGCTAAAAACATTCCCAGTTTTATTTCCCATTTTAAACATGAGCAAAAAGTAAAGGGAAGAAGAAATAATTGAGGAACTTTTTAGAAGCAATAGCATAGAAAAACCGACCATTAAAACTGGAACAAAAACCAATCTCAGGTAACCTTGAACTGTTTTGAGTGTGAATACATGGACAAATGACATTGAAATGATTTATTTGAGGAAATATCTGTAAAAATATATTGAATTTATAAAAATATTGGAGGTTCAATAAATTTAAAACCTACAGAGAAATGATAATTATTTCTAATATTAATTGAGAATTGCATATGTTTGGTTATGTCTAACCAAAAAATATATTAATATAAAATTTTCCTTGAATGAATATTCAATAATCGAAATAATCTACATAAAATCCAAATAATGAGTTGACTAAGAAATTTAACAATGAACCTAATATCTCAAAGGTTCCATCACAAAAACCAAGACTATACATAAAAAATTACTATGAAAAAGTAGATCTCACCGAATGATTCCTATTTATACTCCAACAGGAGTGGTCACCCACATGTCTCCTCACTCCAGACAATCCCTGGTGGTAACTTTTTACTTTACGTTAAATTTCTTATGTGATAAAATAAGTTGGAGGAAATCATCCGCCATTCTATATGGTATATCTATTCGACACCACAGCTCACAGTCAAGTAAAGAACGAGAGGCGTTTCTCCGCCAAGGTAAACGTCAAATTCTCTCAGAACCTGAATAATGCTCGATAGGTGGAGTACGTTCCATCACCGAGGTATGACGTCACCTCAGTGGTCCTATACGAGAATTTAAATGAGAGACCGAGGGAAAATAATAATAATAATTATTAAAGAGCTAATTTTGTAACGTGACCGTTACAGGACGACTTTGGAGAAAAATCCCGAAACAGGTCGATTTTGATTTTTAAATTACAATTTTTTGGCATATATTTCATACTAGTGACGTCATTCATCTGGGCGTGATGACGTAATCGATGATTTTTTTAAATGAGGATAGGTGCCGTGTGGCACCTCATTTGAAAGGGTGTTCAATTCTCTATTCAATAATATAAACATTAATATCATTATTTATACAGGGTGGCCAAAAAATAAATTTTTGAATTAAATTAATTGACGAAAAAAGAAGAATGTATGCAATTTATTTAACTCAAAATACATTCTATCACTTTCAGAAAATAGGAAATAATGTTTATTTGGCAAATAAACATTGCTTTTCGCTTAAATTAAATGTTCAAACTGCCAAGTGGTAGGTGGGAGGCTGTTTGTGATTTAATTTAAGCGAAAAGAAATGTTTATTTGTGAAATAAGCATTTTTTTCTATTTACTGACAGCAATACAATGTATTTTTAGTTAAATAAATTACATACATTCTTCTTTTTGCGTCAATTAATTTAATTCAAAAATTATTTTTTTGGTCACCCTTTAGAAATAATTATATTATTATTTATATTACTGAATAGAGAATTGAACACCGTTTCAAATGAGGTGCCACACGACCCCTATTCCCATTTAAAAAAATCATTGATTACGTCATCACGCCCAGATGGATGACGTCACTAGTATGAAATATATGCAAAAAAATTGTAATTTAAAAAAAAATCGACCTGTTTCGCGATTTTTCTCCAAAGTGGTCCATTTTAGATAAAATTAATTTATTCCGTAATTTAGCCCCTCTCTGTATATCTCCTGTGCAATAATTTACATGTGTATCGAAGATATGGTAAGGGGCAAAATAAACAGTACTGAAATTCGTATGCCTCAAATATGTACGTGTCAGACGCCGAAACGTACTGAGTGGTTTTCGAAGGTGCTTCAGAATGGTTCTCAGTTTTGCAGAAAAAATGTTTATGGTGGAGTACCTACTATTTTTGGTCATAAGGAAAAGGTCACGAAAACGTTTTAAGATTAAAAGCACGGCTTAAGCAAGACAGGACAACCTGTCACGCTACCGGGGAGTCTCTTCGATTACCGCGTGATCATTTTAGGAGTTGCCACTCACCAAAATTACGCCACCAGATGCGTACATATGCGCAATGTTAAAGGAGTCAGATACATCCACCGTCTGCCAGTTCGGAATTGCGGACTAGAGTTAAAGATTTTTTCGTGTCAGAGACACTGGCGTATCTAGACATATGCCTTGGGAGGGGAAATTTGCCATAGGGGGAACTTTCAATGAAGAACCGACCAAAAAGAGATAAACTCTGATTACATAAAAGACATAAATAATTACTTATAGGCATTAAGTTCCCTTAATTTTCCTAACTAGAGTGTTTATTGGGTTGAATTTGTCTTTCTGTGGTTTCGCTTGTCTTTCATGTCAGCTAATATATTTTTAAGTTTTAACAACTTTTTTTCTTTAATTTTGAACCTTGTTAGAGGAGAAAATTCCTCAGTTTTCTTTCCCGTAGATCCGCCACTGACATCTCTTTTATATGGAACGTGCGTCGTCGTGAATAATGTTTGCTGAGCTATATCATGTATACTAGATATACAAATAATCATTAACATTTTAATATTCATTTCAGTACTGTTTATTTTGCCGCATACTGTATGTGTGTGACATAGTTTCATCAAACTCGCTTCTATATGCCGAACGGTATACCAGTTGTAACCATGTAACCTCATACAAAGTTTTATTGGTGGCAGCATAGTGCCAGGGAGCAGTATTGCTGGGTAAGAACATACCGATTTTGTGGAAGTGCTTGGAAGAATGATATCTGTCATGTACATTGAACATTTTAGAAGATCGTCTTGCCATTTGCCAGCCATATTGGATATGACAGATTCGTGCTAATGCACGATAACGCACGTTCTCATGTCGCTAGAGTTGTAAATACTTACCTTGATGAGATTCAATTTAAAATATTATATTGGCTACCATGTAGACCATATCAGATTTAAATCCGAACGAGCATTTATATTATACTTTAAATCGCATTCGGAAATGAAATCCTATTCCTATGACATTGGGAGGGCTAAGGATTGCAGCACAAAAAATTTCATTTCCCATGATGATTTCAAAATATTCCACATTTTTGTCTCTGAATATATAAATTTTATATTTAGGCATTTATTCATGCAAAGACCTCAAATAATTTTTTTTAAACACATATTTCAAGATAATAGATTTGTCCATCAAAAACAAAATTCAAAAAGTTGTTTTTTGTTTCTTCTGTAACAAAAGCGTGTAATTAAAATATGTAGATAGTTCGTGACAAAAACAGTATATATTTTCTTTGTGTCACGGTAAAAAATACGAATAATGCCCTAACCGCAGTTTTATATTTTGTTTCCAAACAAGACTTCCTCCATATGAACAAAAATTTTACCTGAGGCGTAACAGAGCTCAGACAAAGGCAATTTGTTTTATAATAAATATTTCAAATTCGTTTAAAAAACTTTCGGATATTTAAATATAGAACGTTTTGCTAAAATTGAATATTTTCTTAAAAACACATAACGTTAAAAAATCATTCAAAGTTAACAATGCTTACCTAACTTTTTACTTTAATTTCAAACAATTTTTTATCCTTATCGGTGTAGGACAAAAATATCACTTTCAAATAATTTACGATAGTTTTACTATAGTTTTTGACGCATCTTCTCCATCTTTTAAGTCACCCTTAATCTTTTATTCCCATCCTTGTACTTCCTATGAGCTAGGGATGGGAAAAACCTACCGGTTTTAACCTAAAACCGGTTTTTTACTTCGCAATAACCAGTTTTACCGGTAGTTTTTTTGTCCCGGTTATAACCTTTTTTTTTTAAGTAAAAACCGGTTGTTAGGTTTTTACGGTGATTGGGATTAGGTTAGGTATTATTTTGGATCCCAGTCATAATTATTATTCTCAAGTAATTATTCCAAACAAAACCATAATTAAAATTTTATTTTATAAATACAGAAGCAAACTAAAAGTGCAAACTCACATCAGCCAGAAACAATTAAGTTTTATTATAATTAGACTTAGGCAAATATGCAAATTGCATATTTTGCATATTATGCATAAAAGATGCAAAAATATCGAATTTTGCATATTTTTATATAAATGTGCATAGAGTGCATATAAATTGAAATTTTGGTTAAATATAATATATTTTTATATTCATGTAACAAATACCTTGGAAACCTCAATATTTAATTTTATTTTATAATCTCTAGGTATTCAAATTTTTGGCATCGGAACTAATAGAAGATAGCGGCTTATACATAATTTTCTCACGTTTTGTCCTTGATACAAGGGTTCCAAAATCTGCCAGTTTATATCACTAGATAAAAATTTTTAGTTTGACGGTCCTTTTCACTTTTGTTGTAAAATAAGCCGTGAACACCTGTGTCAAGTGTCATTCATAATATGAAACTATAGTTTCGTTCAGAAAACTATTACCCAATTGGATTCCTCCAAATTATCATTGTTAGACAGTACATTTTTAACCAAATTATTTGAATCATTGTGTAAAAACGTTAAAAGTAGTACACATTGGAAAGAAAACTTTCCAAACATTTTCCAACAACCATGGAAAAAACAGTGGTTACCATGTTTTTTGAAGTGGTTCAAGTACTAGCTTGGACATTTTCCGAACCACTTAATTTAGAGCCATCAGTTGATGTCAAAAGCAGTTTTTCTATGTCGATATTCAGATAGAAGCCATATAGTTTCCGTTAAAAAAAAGCATTTGATAATTTTGTTATTATCACAATTAGAAATAATATCATTTATTCGTAAAAATACATAAATATATAATTACATAATAGGTCTGGATCCCGCGTATGAAAAAAAAGTTGATTAATAGCAAGCTGAAAATTTGTTAATAGCGTAAGGGTGTCTAGTCGAATAAACTTTGATATGTGTGAACACTGGAACAGGGGTAGTTTTAATTGTGGAACAGGTTAAAAATTTGGAACGGTCACAGCACGAAAACGGCACATTTATTTTGTCCGACAGAACAGACTTAAACTCTTCGAACAGAGATTAAACTCTCATGCAAAAATCAGACTGCTATTTATCACCAAATGGGCGTTTTAATGAGTGGAACATGTAGAATATGTCAAATGACAGGAATTATGACAGGTAATAAATAGCAGTCTGATTTTTTCATGAGAGTTTAATCTCTGTTCGGAGAGTTTAAGTCTGTTCTGTCGGACAAAATAAATGTGCCGTTTTCGTGCTGTGACCGTTCCAAATTTTTAACCTGTTCCACAATTAAAACTACCCCTGTTCCAGTGTTCACACATATCAAAGTTTATTCGACTAGACACCCTTACGCTATTAACAAATTTTCAGCTTGCTATTAATCAACTTTTTTTTCATACGCGGGATCCAGACCTATAAGCTTAGTTTATAAAATACATACACATGTTAATTGATACATGTGAAGATATTTTAAATATTTTTGTAAATTAAAAAATGTAAATATTTTTTATTACATGCATATTTTCTAGATAAACTTGCATATTTTTGGGTAAAATACTGCATATTTATGCGCATATTTCATACCCTTTTATTGGCATATTTGCCTAAGTCTAATTATAATATTTCGTTGAAAAGGTATTTGTAATCATAATATTTACATAAGAAGTGATCTGGTTGAAGTAGACGCAAACATCATCTATTTTTCACACTTTGACTCTTGACATTGAAAGTGGGTGAATGACTTTCTGTTCACCAATAATAATGTTCTGACTATGAATATCGAATTACCGATTACGAATACGAATCTCCAAGGATTTCCCTACGTTTTCAAAACGATACACCCACCCATACAGGAAGTATTAAATGAGTTAAAATGTACCTATGTAATTATACAAATATACAAACGTGTTAAAAGAAATACATGATAATTTTTTTGGATGGTAGTAAAAATAAAAGATAAACTGTATTATCCAATTTATTTTTAAGTAAAATATTTATGTTGAAATTATTTTTTTTTTAAATCACATTTGAAAGAGTTTGGGAAATTTTTTATAAGTTGAAATGGTTGGGTTAAACTGTATATTATTGCAATATGTATATATTAATCTTACGCTATATTATATTTAATAATAATCAAGAAATATATAATAATAATAAAATAATAAATAAATATAATATAATTAATAGAATAAAATAGTTTTATTAAAAATTGTGTTTTATTTGTATTGATATTGATGTTCTTTCGATAGTACTAATTTTGATCATATTGATATCGAGTATCGAGTCGAGTGGCGTATCGCAAACTAAAATTAATTGTAAATGTAACATTGTAACCTATTGGATTAAAAAAACCGAAAATCGGTTTTTGGAAAAACCGGTTTTTTTGGCCGGTTACAACCGCCAGATTAAACCGTGAGCAAAAAAAACCGGTGTTTTGTCAAAAACTGCCATCCCTACATGAGCGTCCTAGTACGCCAGGCTGTGGGTGAAAAAACGTGATAAAATTCAGGAATTTTTGAAACCTATCAGGTGTTGTAAAGGACGATGCCAGGAATAACTTCTACTAAAATTTAACCAAAAATATTGAGCGCTTTTTTTTATTGTGATTTTCATTTGTTAACTTTGCAATTTTTAAAGATTTTTAATTTTGCAGCTTAGGATATTGATTTTAGAGAAAAACTTTTAATAGAAAGTTGTAGTAAACTAAAAAATCTACAATTTGAGCTATGGTAAGTTTAATTTCGTTTATTGGTTATTGCAAAACAGTCTGCGAAAGTTCCAAAATGGCCGTTTTTTACAATTGCATTATTTATTGTACAAATAATTTTTTTATTTTTTAAAGCTTTAAAATGAAGACCTTTCAACTCCAAACATAAAAAAAAATTGTAAAACCAGATTAACGAATTTGTTGCTTAGATATTATAAATTGTTTATCCCAAGAGGTCAAATGTCGAAGGCTATAACTTAAAAAAAATCGTAGAGAGTTAGTGAAACATCCAACCTCCTTCTAAAGAGTTATATTTTGATATTCTGATGTAAATAAATGCGTAAAACATTTTTAAACTTCTAATTTTTGGGTTTGAAAATAAGGGGGCAAATTTCGTTTTAAATTTTTGAGTTGAAGCGGCACTGTACATCCTATGAGTTTTTAACTTACAGATTATTGTTGCTGAAGACGAAACGAAGATTTTTAAAAAATAAAAAATTTTTACGACCAACTGAAGCCGAGATAATTTTTGGGTTTGAAAATAAGGGGGCAAATTTCGTTATAAACGAAGACGAAACGGAGTTTTATAAAAAAATAAAAATTTTCTGCAACCAACTGAAGCCGAGATAATTTTTTTTTTCTTAAATCGTAGTGCCTTTATTTATAACAATTAAGAAATTTTACAGTCATTGACTAAAGAAAGACTTATATTATCTTTAAATAAAAATTATTATAAAATATAATTACATTTAATTATTAAAAATTATTTTTAAAATCGGTGCTTTTGCGAGCGGCCGAATTTTGCAAATCGCCCGGCTCGCTTCAAATCCGCGCGCTCGGAAAATTTTTACGTAACTTGTATTAAATTTTGACAGAAAACAATCTAATAATATTACCATTATAATATACAGTCTATTTACCGCTGTATTTGTTTTTCTTGATAAACTTTTATATGTGAAATCTCATTTCTGAAGAAATATCTAATATTACAAAAATGATACATATAATATGAAATATATAACTATATTTTTAATTTTTTCATTGTTACATAAATATAATAATAATAATGTTACTTCTTATTATACAATATAAAACTTTTTCTTCTTGTAGTGACTATCCGTTTTGGATGTTGGCGACCATCATGACAATCTGTACTTGCACCCTAAATCGCTACTGCTGCTCTAAAAAGATTTGTAGTTGTTGTGTTGAACGACGTACGTAAATTTTCTGGCAAGGTAATCCTTCGCCTTCCTAGTTCCCAGTTTCCTTCTACTTTTCCCTGCAACATTAGTTGCAGCAGTTCATATATTTCGCTGTTCCTCATGATGTGACCGAGGTATTCGATTCTGGCTGTTTTTATTAGGGTTAACAGCTCTTATACTTTTTAAATTCTCAACAAAACACCTTGATTAGTAACGTGGTCGCTATAAGAGATCTTCAGGATTCGACGATAAAGTCACATTTCAAAAGCCTCAATTTTCTTGTAGGAGGCGTCTGTGAGAGTCCACAACTCAACTCCATACAACAGTATATGAAATATATATTATAACTCAAAAATGAATAACCATATTCAATTTCGTTTCAATTTTGTTTTCATTCTGGTAGGATGTAGAATAACATTTTTGGATGTTGTTTTATGTGCTATTAGATTGAAAACTTAGTTTTTTGATATATTATAACATCTTAATAACCTGATTTTTGTGGGTATTGATAAATCATAACACAATGAATAACTTTTTTTAAATGCAGATGTTGCTTTTTCTATCCTACCTTTCATTTTTCTATGGAATAGTCCCAATTTTCATTGACGTTAGTAGCAAGGTGGTGTATGTTTTTTTTCTTTATATTTATTGACCGTTCACACTGTTTCGTCCAAATTGCTGTTTCTTCTTAGAGATCATCATACATTTTGTTTTCTTAGTGTTTAGTGAAAGTCCGTATCTCTGACTGACTTTTGTGATTCTGTTCATTTACTCCTAGAGGGTTTCAGAACTCTCAGCGGATACCACCGTGTCGTCTGCGTATTTTATATGTTCTTGATACATTCTCCGTTAATTCGAATTCCGCCGGCTTCAACGTCATCCACTGCTTTTTGAAAGTTTTACTTAGCGTGTATGTCAAACATCAGTTATGATAGTATAGGTATATCCCTGACGGACCCCTGTATTTTAAGAATTATCAGTAATCTGTATTGCAATCAAACAGCGTATATCCAAGCACAGGCAGGAGAATCCGACGTCATCAAAATCAAACCTGGGGTTTGCCAAATTGCCATGATGGTCGCCAACATCCAAAACGGATAGTCACTACAAGAAGAAAAAGTTTTATATTGTATAATAAAAAGTAAAATTATTATTATTATATTTATATAACAATGAAAAAATTAAAAATGTAGTTATAACAGTATGTCCCTGTAAGTTGTATCCATATGGAAAACTTTTTTATTATTAATTTTACGAAAAAAAGTTATTCTTTATAAAAAGCTCTGCATGGTCCAAAACCTAAGATTTATCCATCAAATATCAAATTTTTTTAATATTATACGAGGTATGTCAAAAAGTTTGAATTTCACTCAAGAGTAAAGTAGTTTTATTTTTCGTAATATTGGAAATTCCCATTACGAAAAGTTGTTTGGAATTAAAAACTATATTCTAATATGCAATTACATCCTTCTAATTGAAAAAAAATTTTTGTTGAGAAATTATGGATAACCATCATTATTTTTTCAGTAACTTCAATTCTGATAACTCTTTTATTATTAATTTTACGAAAAAAAATGATTTTTAATAAAAAGTTCTGGATGGTCTAAAACTTAAAATACAACCATCTTATATCAAATGTTATCAATTTTATACGAGGTATATTAAAAAAGATAAATTTAGATCAAATGTAAAGTACCTTTATAGTTCAGAATATTTCAATTAGAACGATGTAATTACATACTGAAACATAGTTTTTAATTCTAAATAACTTTTCATAATAACAATTTTCGATATTGTGAAAAATAAACGTATTTTACTCTTGAGCGAAATTCATATTTTTTGACATACCTCGTATAAAATTGATAAAATTTGACAAAATATGGTTGTATTTTAGATTTTAGACCATGCAGAACTTTTTATTAAGAATCACTTTTTTTCGTAAAATTAATAATAAAAGAGTTATCTGAATTAAAATAACTGAAAATAATGTTAGTTTTCCATAATTTTTCAAAAAAAAAAAAATTTTCTTTTCATTTTTTTTTTTCAATTAGAAGGATGTAATTTCATACTAGAATACATACTAGAATACACTTTTTTAATTCCAAACAACTTTTTATAGTAGCAATTTTCAATATTTTGAAAAATAAAGCTACTTTACTCTTGAGTAAAATTCAAACTTTTTGACATAGCTCGTATAGTATTCAAAAAATTTGATATTTGATGGTTAAATCTTACGTTTTGGACCATGCAGAGCTTTTTATAACGAATAACTTTTTTTCGTAAAATTAATAATAAAAAAGTTTTCCATATGGATACAACTTACAGGGACATACTGTATATTTCATATATAATATGTATTATTTTTGTAATATTATTTCTTCAGAAATGATATTTCACATATAAAAGTTTATCAAGAAAAACAAATACAGTGGTAAATAGACTGTATATTACAATGGTAATATTATTAAATTGTTTTCTGTCAAAATTTAATACAAGTTACGTAAAAATTTTCCGAGTGCGCGGATTTGAAGCGAGCCGGGCGATTTGCAAAATTCGGCCGCTTGCAAAAGCACCGATTTTAAAAATAATTTTTAATAATTAAATGTAATTATATTATATATTAATTTTTATTTTAAGATAATATAAGTCTTTCTTTAGTCAATGACTGTAAAATAATTTCTTAATTGTTATAAATAAAGGCACTACGATTTAAGAAAAACAAACAATTATCTCGGCTTCAGTTGGTTGTAGAAAATTTTATTTTTTTTTTATAAATCTTAGTTTCGTCTTCAGCAACAATAATCTGTAAGTTAAAAACTCATAGGATGTACAGGGCCGCTTCAGCTCTAAATGTTGGTAACGAAATTTGCCCCCTTATTTTCAAACCCAAAAATTAGAGGTTTAAAAATGTTTTACGCATTTATTTACATAAGAATATGAAAATATAACTCTTTAGAAGGAGATTGGATGTTTTACCAACTCTCTACGATTTTTTTAAGTTATAGCCTTCGACATTTGACCTCTTGGGATAAACAATTTATAAATGTAAGCAACAAATTCGTTAATCTGGCTTTACAATTTTTTTTATATTTGGAATTGAAAGATCGTCATTTTAAAGCTTTTAAAAAAATATATATTTGTACAATAAATAATGCAATTGTAAGAAACGGCCATTTTGGACAGTTCGCAGGCTGTTTTGCAATAACCAATAAGCGAAATTAAACTTAACATATCTCAAATTGTAGGTTTTTTAATTTACTACAACTTTCTATTAAAAAGATTTCTTCTAAAATCAATATCCTAAGCTGCAAAATTAAAAATCTTTAAAAATTGCAAATCTAACAAATAAAAATCGCAAAAAAAAGGGCACAATATTTTTGTTTACATTTTAGTAGAACTTATTCCTGGCATCGTCCTTTACAACACCTGATAGGTTTCAAAAATTCCTGAATTATATCCTGAAATCGACGTATTTTTCACCCACAGCTTGGGGTATAAGTAAGACTCTATTTTAGACATTATTTCCACTGACATTTTCTTGTATGCATGACATATATCATAATTTTTAAGGCTTATTGTACCTACTGTTCAAATAATTCATGCTTGGTTCTTTTTCTTCGTCTTCTTCATCCTTCCTTATTCTTTTTATGTCTCCGAAAATGCTTCTCACTATTTTACGTTTCCATCTTTATAGCCCCTCCTCTTCAACTTTATTGAGCTCCCACATCTCGCATGCATATTATTATATAGTATGGATGTTACTACTGTTCGACATAATATTTTAATCTTTGTTTTCCTTCAGAATAACTTAAATCTTAATAGATTTCTTAGGCTTTTATATTTCTTGTCATATTTTGCTAAAATGAATCTTCATCAAGATTGACCTGACGAAAATTTGGAAATAGCCAAAGGTGATAAAGACAAGCGCTTCAAAAAAATGTAACAGGAATCTTGAGTAGTAGGTATAGTCCAGGGTATTAAGGATTTTCTCAGGACACTCAAAGATCCAGGTAGCTGACTACTTTTTTAGTTATTGCAGACCTATCGGAAGAAAACCTACCTGTTTCCTGCCTAGAGTTCGCGTCCGTTTTTTAATTATTAACAATTTATTGCAAAAATCGCGATTTTTTCGATTTTTTGCACCCAATTCAAAAGCTAAACAATTGACATAAAACTGCAAAATTTAATTTTTTAGAACATTGAAACCTTCAAAATACCGATTTTTGAAAGTTAAAAAGTTAATTTGTTGCTTCACAAATTGCAAAATAAATGAAAATCGATATTTGTTAATAACTTTTACTAAATTTAACTTGCAATTTTAGGGTTTCACCCAAAGTTGGTTATTTTGGTACTTAACAAACCCTCAAGATTGAAGATCGATCCATTAATTTGTTTAAAAGTTATTCTATTTGTTTATCCCAGAGACATTTATTTTGCCATAACATAAGACAGAAAATAATAAACATTGGGCAATTCTGAGTATGTCAGACGAAAGTAGAAGACTGATAGTATCAAAATGTATTAAAAAAAGATGAAAAAATGAATCAATATAATCAAAAACCCTAATGCCAAATTTTTCAAATTTTGTAGTTTATAAACATTTAGAATAACTTGACAAATATTCTCCGTGGTACAATATTTTTATATATTCGGAAAGCTAGTATTTTAACAGGAAATTTTCATATAAAAAAATTTAGCCTGGGTTCATTAGGGACAAAGTTAGCCATTTGTTTTTTTTTAATTCACAGCTAATTTGTTTATAATAACTAAGGAATTTCATTGATGCCATTTTAAATAATGGGATTTGTGTTTTTTGTTAAAAAATTTGTATAAACATTATATCTTCACAGCACCCTCTACGATTTTTCAAAATTGTAGTTCAAACGGTTACTTGGGGGAACCTACGAATTCACCGAGTTAAAATCTCGAAAAAGCAATTTCAAACTAATACCATTTTCTGTATCTCCGGATCAACTCAATGGATTTTCATTTTTCTTTTTTTAATTTGTATGTAATTTTTACGTAAATTACAGATATGAAATTTGTTTATAAATTTATTAATTAATAATCAGTCTAATTTGTTTAAACAGTTCTTGAAAAAATATTTTTTTACAAAAATCTATTTTTTTAATCATAGTATCATTAATGATCATACAAAACGTTAAAGTTCAGTTTAATAAATAAGTTATGTTTATTAGACTATTTCACTAGACTATTTTTAACTGATAAAACGTCATAGCAACGCATCGTTTCCTACTGATTATTTTTTTCACCTGTCAAATTCTGCCGTTTTTGCTTTTTCAGCCAATCACCACGCGTCGTTCTAGCCAATCATTGAGTGTAATACTGATAAAACAGCCTCTTCCTTAATAAAGTAGTCTCTTCCCTGATAAAACTTAAGGTACCCTAAATTTCACATAATAGGTTACGAACGACATTGGAAAATCTCATATTAGTTATAAAAACTGTGTTTTTAATAATTGTTCATTTTCGATTTAAACAGTTTTTTATGTATTAACAATATAATAAATAAATTGGTTCATTTTTAAATCATAAAATAATTTATCTATAACCTACTTAAGACATTGATCCTAATTGTCTTAAAAATATTTCACAGATGCCCGTATTTACTGATAGTACATATTGGTTCACAAAATAATCTTTTCAAATACCACTCGTCCTCTAAATTTTGCTTGATAAATTTTTTCGTTTTCATACTTAAACTTCTTTATTTAGGGTAAAATCACTCAAACAAACCGAAATGGATAAAATCACTCGTCCTTCGGACTCGTGATTTTACCATTCGGTTTGTTTTCATAATTTTACCAAATAAAGAAGTTTTCGTGAAAACAAAAAAATTTATCGATAAAATTTAGAGAACTCGTGGTATTACCTTTGACAAAACTCCTTAGCGACGTGATTTCTCAGCGACAAAATTATGACAGATCCGTCACGAAAGTGTCTGGTAATGACAAATAATTAAAGATTATATTTCGTTGATATGGTGCATTAATTGTTTCGTGAAATAGTCTTGTCGAATATCATTCGAGAGAAAATTATTTACCGGTAAAATCTTCTCCTGGTTTCATTCAAGTTCGTTGCCTTTTGGTAATTTTCGCTTATGAAATTTTGACAAAATCACTCGACTGACGTCTCGTGATTTAAGTCAAAATTTAATTCGCGAAAATTGCCAGGCACCAAACTTTCATACTAGTCGAAAATATTGCCGGCAAAATTTTCTCTCTTGTTATATTATATACGAAAATTTATTATTGAAGATAATTTATTTATTAAAGTATAACTTAATTTTTTCTATGACTAATAATGTTAGTCTAATTAAAAACTTAGATTATTGGGGAAAGATTATTTATTCAAAAATTGTTTAAACCAATTAGATTGTTTATTAATTAATAAATGTCAAATTGCAAATAGCCAAATTACATATTTGTAATGTACAGAAAAATTACATACAAATTAAAAAAATAATGATTAAAATATATTCAATAGTTCCCGAGATATAGAAAATGATAGTAGTTTTAAGTTGCCTTTTTTAGTTTTTGAACTCGTGCATTTGTCGGCTCCCAGCTCCCCCTTCACTTACCACGACTAGTCACGAACTGAACAACATTTTTAAAAATTCGTGTAGGATACCAACTTTTCGAATATGTAAAATTATTTTTTCTAAGGACAATATTTTTAAAGTTTTTCTAAATGTTTATAAACTACAAAATTTCAAAAATTTGGCATTACTATTTTTGACTACATTAGATAATTTGTTTATCTCTTTTTAGTAGATTTTGATAGTATCCCGTTTCTACTTTCATTTGGCATACGCAGAATTGCCTTATCTTCATTATTTTCTGTCTTATGTTCTTGCAAAATAAAGGTCTCTGGGATAAACAAATAGAATAACTTTTAAACTAGTTAATGGACCGGTCTCAAATTTTAAGGGTTTGTTAAGTACCCCAATACACAACTTTGGGTGAAACCCTAAAGTTCTAAAGTAGTTTTAGTAAAAGTTATTAACAAATAACGATTTTAACTTATTTTGCAGTTTGCGTAGCAACAAATTAACTTTTTAACTTTCAAAAATCGGTCTTTTGAAGGTTTTTTAATGTTCTAAAAAATTAAATTTTGTAGTTTTATGTCAACTGTTTAGCTTTTGAATGGGGTGAAAATAATCGAAAAAATCGCGATTTTTGCACTAAATTGTTAATCATTAAAAAACGGACGCGACCTTTAGGCAGGAAACAGGTAGGTTTTATTCCTATAGGTCGACGATAACTAAAAAAGTAGTCAGCTACCTGGATCTTTTAGTGTCCCGAACATGGTCTATTTCCAGCTTATTACCCTGGTCTAGTACAGAAACGGCATCTTTACATTCTATCACAGGTCTTCCTCCTCTGGAATTATATATTTTGACGTCTTTATGATTATCCTGATACTCAAAGAATAATTTGAGTATCAGGACAGAATAAGTAAATAAAGAAAATAATAAAAGCAGTGCCGGTTTATCCACTGGGCGCTTGGGGCTGGCGCCCGAGGGGCCCGTTCCTTTTAGTTATAAAAAAATAAAGTTGCTAAATACTCTACATATTTTCCGAAAATAATCTCATACGCAGACACGCTAATGCCCCCACAGGGCATGTTTATGGCGCCATGTTTATGGCGGTACCCTTTTCCAAAAACTACAGAAAGTTGTCAGATTCAGCCATGTCTCGAATTGTATCCAAAATAATCGCATAAACGGAGTTTCGGAGTTTTTTTTTTGTTTCTGAGACAATTGTTTCCCTAACTGCTGTACCTTCCAAGTAAACTAATAATTTCATTTTTAATTGTGGGGGTTAACTAATAATTTATGTCACTTTTTTGCTTTAAAATAAGTTCTTTTAAAATAGGATTATAATTTATTATTTGACGAACGACAAAAATAGACATCTAATTTATAGATAAAGAATAGATTATACTCGAAAATGGCAATACCCAAACAATAGGTATCTGTTTCGAATATTCAAAAGTAAAGCGATTACAAAAATTGCAATTTCGCATTATACAGTGGCCACACACAGCTAACGATAAATGGACAATGAAAATTAACTTAACAAAGAAACTCTTATAACAGGCAGATAGATATTATACCTACATAATATAAATATCATTTATAATATAGGTTTAGATAAAGAATACATTACACGAAAATGCCAACACCGTAACAATACATACTACTGTTTCAAAACGACCTAACAGTGAAATTGTAGAATAAGAATTTTGTTCAATTTTTTTAAATGGATTTTTGTCAGACACGGAAGAACACACACTAATACACAAATATTCGTACAGATAGGACGAGTCAGGTGATTTTCTCGGTCGATATTTTATAAGTTATTTTATATGTATATTCTGTGTTATAGTTTACAAGAATAATTATTATTAGGATCGATATAATAGGGCGTTAAGTCTTAATGCGAAAGTACCTATATTAATTGATGAAAAAATTGAGAGGTAAGAAATAATATTTTATTTTATTTTTTACACGTTGATACCCTTACCGATTTCTTTCTTTCTACCCATTATTTCCTTTCTTTCTTCATTTATTACATTGTTTCCTTTACTACTTCGGTACCAGATTTTTCCTCATAATATTCTTTCCATATTTGTTGTATAAATATATTTGAATTTGCATTGATGTATCTCTTACTGCATTTATTTCCTTTCGCTCTTCCCCCTTCATTTGTCGTATTGTCGTCCAAAAATTTCTGTTACTTGTTACATATTCTTCTTGTAGTTCTTCTCCAAATTCTTTCCATGATTTTGCTGTTGCTTGTGTGACTGTCTTTTTTACCAATCGTCTCTGCTTGTAATATTCATCTTTATCTTCTTCTAATCCCGTTTCGATATTTCCATACCATTTTCTTCTTTTTTATTTCCGTTTTTACTTCTTTTTTCCACCACATTATCCTTTTCAATTATTGATTATTACATTTTTTAATTGAACATACTTCAGCAGCTGTTTTCTTTAATACTTCCCTGTGATGTAAGTATTCCATCTTTATTTCATGGTTCATGTTTTTTGGCACTCTATCTGTCTGAATATTTTATTAGTTTCCTTCTTGTAAAGTTCTCGCACACGTTCTAGCTTGAGTTTGTATACCTTTACTTTCTTGTACTCTTTTCGTTCCACCTCCTCTATGTTTTCATCCTTCAGTTTTGCAGTGACTAGCCTGTGTTGTGTGGACAGCTCCGGTTCCTTTTCCGTTAAGATATTTTGTATGTTTTGTTCTAAATTTCTCGTATACTCTATATATAGTCGATTAAGCTCTTTGCACTTCTGTCTTTAGCCACACATGTTATATTTGTCTGCAATGGTTTGTTCACTGAATGTATTTCCTATTAGGAGCTATCCTATTTTGATCATTTTTCCATTTTCCTTATCTCTCTTGCTTTAGTTCTTAAAGTTTTTATTTTCATAGTGAGATCCTCTGTGGTCCCTATTTTCCCGTGTGAAACATTCTTAAGTTTGCATATAAATAAAAACAATAATTTTAAAAGAAACGTGTCTTTTAAAAATAAGATTTTTTTTCTGTTGCAGGTGCAAAAATGAGTTACCGACATCAATCAGGCGCGGAAAAAAGAAAAAGGAAGATGGTGCAAGAACAATCCAAGGAAAAATTAACAAAAATAACAACTTTTTTGCTACAAATACCGAAAATCAAGCCCAAGAAGCACAAGGTGGTTGTTCTTTTCTAATGGAAGTCAGCGGGAACACTGTCACTGGATCTCAAACAAATGAACAAAAAAATATAGACAGACAAGATGATCTTATCTCATTAGAAAATTCTAGCAGATCTGATGTAGTACCGGTGGACACAGTTATTCAAAAATACGATGAAATACCTGCGATCTCTATATGGCCTGATTTTAAGACTGATGATTTTATAAGAACTGTGATAACTTTTAAACCAAAGAGCGATCCCTTAGAAAATTGTAAAAAAATGTATCAAGATGGAGACAAAATTTATTATATACGATTAAATGAAAGCAACTTTTATAGAGTTAAACCCAATGGAGGCAAAGAAAAGAGAGATTGGCTAATATACGACGCAAGTGTTAAAGCTGTTTATTGTTACCCATGCAAATTATTTTCAATTGAAAAAAATAGTTTAAGTGATTTTGGATGTACCGACTGGACACATTTGAGTAGTGTGCTCAAATCCCACGAAGAGAGTAAATTTCAACTGAACTCTATGGTCACGTTAATAACAAGATCATCATTAATTGGAGTTATAGACGCTGGCTTAAAAGAACAAGTGGAACGCGACGCTGACTATTGGGTAAAAGTCCTAAGAAGAGTTGTTGCTACCATTAAATTACTTGCTTCTCAAGGACTTGCTTTCCGTGGATCCAATGAGGATTTAACAAGTCGTCATAGAGGCAATTACTTAAGTTGTTTTGTATACTTGGCTAAATTTGAGAACTTCTTAGCTGAACGTTTACAGCGGTATGCGAATACAGGAAAAGGTTCAGTTAGCTATCTGTCTCACCAAATTTGCAATGAATTCCTGGAAGTGATGAAAGCAAAACTTGTAGAAACTTTTATACAGGAAATTAAAGAAGCCAAATACTTCTCTATAATTGTAGACTCTACTCCAGGCATCAGACATCAAGACCAGCTTACTTTTATCCTCAGGTATGTAAAGGACAATACGGTAGTTGAGAGATTCTTTGGTTTTATTCAGTTGGAGAGACACACCGCACAGTATTTAACAGATGTGGTTATAAACAAATTAGAAAAGTTAGGCTTAGATATTGAAAATTGTCGAGGACAGACCTATGATAATGCCGCAAATATGTCGGGTCGTTACACAGGGCTTCAAACAAGAATAGGAGCGTTATCACCAACTGCTATTTATGTCCCATGTGCGAATAATTTTCTAAATCTAGCAGTGAATTTTCCATGTGAATCCAGCTTGGAAGCAAGTGGTTATTTCAGCACTGTTCAAAGTATCTACACGTTTTTTTCGGCTTCTCCTCAAATGTGGAATTCACTGAAAGAAAGCGGTAAATGTTGTGTAAAAAGATTAATTGAACCCAGATGATCCGCCCGATTTGACGCTGTAAATGCATTACTTAAAAACTGAGTAGCCATCAAACATATTTTTTTTTCAGTTAAGCAATAATAGAGATGAAAAATCAGCAGTTAGAAATGAAGCCAAGGTACTGCACAATAAAATGGATACCTTTGAGACAGCTCTATTGACACTGATTTGGGCAAGAATTTTGGAACGAGTGAATGCAACAAGCAAAACGTTAGAAACTGTGGACTTAAACGTGTCAATTGGAGTAGAATTAATGACATCTCTTTTGAGCTTTGTTGGAGACGTAAGAAATAAGTTTAGCGAAATTGAACAAGAAGCGAAAATTTTCTTTTGCGAAGGCGAGGATATTTCAAACATCTACTATACAGCTGACCTTCAAAGAACAAAGAAAAGAAAAACATTTTTCGATGAAGCAGGTGAAAGTGAAACGATTTTAAATGGGCAAGAGAGATTCAGAATTGAAGTATTTAATGTTAAATATGACAATATTACTCAAGATCTTTTAAAGAGAATTGAATGCTACAAGGGTGTTACATCAGCTTTTAGATGTTTTTTTACGCTAGATAAAGAAGAAATCAAGACGTCAATTATTATTTTATGTGAGAAATATAAAAAAGATGTTGATGGAACCGAAGAGAACTTGCATAATGAAATTACCCATTTTGTAACGTTATGCCAAAATTTGAATAAACCTACAATTTATGAAAAATTTGATGTCATCCAGGGTGTAAAGGCAACTTTTCCCAATATTTTAACTTTACTGCAAATTTATTTAACCATACCAATTTCGAATGCGTCAGGCCAGCGGTCTTTTTCGGCTTTAAAAATAATAAAAACATATTTAAGGTCAAATTTGGGTCAAGAAAACCTAGACGCATTATCACTATTGTATATAGAGAATGAAGAACAGGAGAAACTGAATTGTGATAATATTATATTCGAGCTTGCGAACGCCAAGTCAAGAAAAAAAGTGATCTAAATTTTGTCTTTATGTATTTTTTAGAATATGTTTTTTTGTTTGTCATGTGTTGTTTTGTGAAACTTTGTGTGTTTTATTTATGTTTTTAAATGTATTTTTTAGATTATATTTTACGTTTTTTATTCTCCTTGCTTGTTAAAAAAAATATTTTATAAAATAAACCTTTATAGTTCGTGCATGTTTTTTCTTGTTAAAAAACTGACAACGAATAGCAATGAAGGGGGCCCCTAAACCTCCAGCGCCCAGGGCCCGAAGTTAGGTTAAACCGGCACTGAATAAAAGACTAGTTTTCAATCTAATAGCACATAAAACAACACCAAAAATGTTACTCTACATCCTACCAGACTGAAAAAAAATGGGAACCTTCTCTGGTTATACCTCCGAGCAGTGGCGGCTCGTGGCTTTAGGGACAGGGTCGGCAAGGTTTTGTCTCCTCAGATAGGTACGCCATCTAATTAAAAGGCTTCAATTTCATATGAGATTTTTGGTTTTTGTTTTTTTTTCCTATAAATTTAGAACCTAAACCTGTTTATAAATGAACTCTAGTCTATGTTGTGTTTTATTTTTTTATGTTTTTTTTTCTATAAATTTAGAAACTAAACATGTTTATAAATTAACTCTAGTCTATGTTGTTTCGAAGTAGCAAAATGGGGTATAACGTCATTGTAAAATTTATTATTGTTTTGGAGAGGTTTTAAAAGTTTTTTTCTATTGACATTTGAGACAAGTTTGACATTCTTTCTTGTTTCATGGTGTTTCGACAATGCGTTTTGACTCTTTTAAGACAAGAGAAATCCCGTTCATTTGAGGCAGAATTTGCCCACATTTGAGCACAATAATTTATTAATTTCGGGAACAGTTTGTTGTACCTAATGAATTGCGGTATATAAAATTAAACATATTTTGTAACTTATCCCACCTTCCGAAAATATTTGGATCAGCATATAAAACTAAAACTGTTAATCCATTTTCTTATTTTATTTGATTAAAGAATAATGGATAATTTTTAATGAACTTGTCTAATAGATATTTTGAAAATTCTTTGGCGTAACTTTTAAATTTTGAATTGTCAAAGAGGTCAATGACTTATAACAGTGAGTAAATAATAGTTTTGCCTGGTGCAATAGTTTTAACTTTTGTCTGGAGACCATACAATTCACCGGACATCAAGGCAGCGCCGTCATAAATTTGCCTTACCAATTTATTTTTGATATCAAAAAATTTTAATCTATCCTTTAAAACACCAAAAATATATTCTGTCATGGCTTCTACTCACGTCTGAAAACCTAAAAACCTCTCATAAATATTAGACATAACGCGTATCGAAGAACAACAGATACTTGTGAATGACATGTTACCTATATCAGTAGTCTCGTCTACTTCTACCGAAAAGGTTCAAAATGTAACTACTAATTGATTCTTTCATTCTGTGCTGTTTTAGGTAGGCCGCTAAATCTCTTCGACTCAGAAAGTAAATTAGAAAATTCCAGATCGTATTTGTTAAACAATTTTATTTGTTCTCTATAATTAACTTGATTTAACGAATGCTCCGATTCATCCCGTCCCCTAAATGGTAATTCCTAACAACTTAAAAAAATTACAATATCAATAATTAAACGACGTAAAACTACTTACCTATTTTATAATTTTATTCCGGGCGCGCTAGCATAGCAAGGTACGTGGCTAGGTACGTGTCTTGCTGCCGTTTGCAGATTACCGCTCGGCAGATTGGTAACTGCCGTACTTGCCATTCAAATAAATATGGGGAATGTATAAATGGTTGCCTATCGGTTAATATTCCATAGCTTCTTTTTACATGCAAATCGTCAATCTGGGGACGGCTTGCCGAAACGGGCCTTATAAGAATTCACACAATCGCAATCGGGTGCATGGCTAGGATCATTAATTTGGAAAGTCTCTTACGCACAGCGCACAGGGATCACTTAACGTATAGGATCGATCGAATTCTTTTAAAAACAATGAATAAAATTTAGTCTGTATTATCTCATAGATCCTCGACACCTTAAAGGGGTGATACGCACGCGAGTAAGTACGCGAACTTATGGCTCGACGCCCTTTTTGGCGCGTGTATCACAGCAAGTACGCGTACTTTAAGTCCGCCGAGTAAGTACGCCGTCGATCCAATAAGTTTGAAACCTTACTGGTAACCCGTACGTGTATCACTTCCACGAGCCGCGAGCCTCGAGCCATCATGTTATTGCGTTTACAGTTACACTTATATTTTCACTAATTAAGCAAATTGCTTAGAAATAATTAAATCGGATATTGTTGAAAGGAGACAAGTTACATTTTATAAGTTTTGAGAAAACCGTAAAACACTATTTTAAGCTATACTAAATTATTTTTGATTATTTGTTTTTGAGTAAACCTAATTATTTATAGGCTGTTTTATCCTCCTGATGAAAATATTACCCTCTTATCTATGATATTTTGTTTGGTACCCACACTTTTCGATTTCGTCTTTTTTTATTAGTATTAAAAATATATAACACGATAGGATACGATACGAAGTATATAATACGATAAAATTCCTAAATAGCACAAACCACCGACGGCGACCGTGATCTTTAAAACCGCGTACTTTAAGTCTGCCGTGTATCACCGACGGCGAGCCAAGTAAGTCCCGCGTACTTAAAGTTTGCGTGTGTATCACACGCTTTACGGTATAAGAGGATCATCGATTATGTATATCTCTTAGATATTTTTTTTTATTTCACAGAAGCGAATATCATCAACTCTGATTAAATTAAATATTTAAAAAAATCTATAATGTGTCCATAAATGTGTGAGTCAGCCCTGCCGACCCTGCAGACCCTGACCAGCCGCCACTGCCTCCGAGGCTTCTACAATTTGCAAGCCATACGGATGCTGAGACTAAAGAAGATTAGGGAATTTTACAGTTAATAATTCACGTCCCATCTGCTCAGCGCGGTAAAGTTCCAACGAGAATGGTTCCCTTCGTACTCCAATCAGAGTAAACATGTAAATCAAAAATGAATAACCATTTTTAATTTCGTTGCACCACGAAACTACAGCCGCATCATCATTCCTGTTCAATCAGACAGTACAGCAAGCACCTCTACCGGTTTCGAAACTTATTAGTCTCTCATCAGGAGGCACATATGCTGCTCTCTCTGACCCAACTAGGACAAACCCCGGCGTGCAGTCACGGATTGCAACGAACGAAATGGCAGGGATGCCCTAGAGGAACTGCTAGCAGAAGACTAAGTTTTCTATATAATAGCACAAAAAACAACACCACAAAATGTTACTCTACATCCTACCAGACTGAAAACAATGGGAACCTTTTCTGGTTACACCTCCGAGGCTCTTACAATTTGCAAGCTATACGGATGCTGAGACTAAATAAGATGAGGCAATTTTACAATTTATAATTCACGTCCAATCTGCTCAGCGCGGTAAAGTTCAAACGAGAATGGTTCCCTTCGTACTACAATCAGAGTAAACATGTAAATAAAAAATGAATAACCATTTTCAATTTCGTTGCAACACGAAACTACAGCCGTGTCATCATTCCAGTTCAATCAGAGAGTACAGCAAGCACCTCTACCGGTTTCGAAACTTATTATTCTCTCATTAGGAGGCACATATGCTGCTCTCTCTGACCCAATTAGGACAAACCCTGGCGTGCAGTCACAGATTGCAACGAACGAAATGGCAGGGATGCTCTAACGGCAACTGCTAGCAAAATACTAAGTTTTCAATCTAACAGCTTATAAAACAACACCAAAAAATGTTACCCTATATCCTACCAGACTGAAAACAATGGGACGTGAATTATAAATTGTAAAATTCCCTCATCTTCTTTAGTCTCAGCATCTGTATGGCTTGCAAATTGTAGAAGCCTCGGAGGTGTAGCCAGAGAAGTTTCCCATTGTTTTCAGTCTGGTAGGATGTAGAGTAACATTTTTTGGTGTTGTTTTATGTGCTATTAGATTGAAAACATAGTCTTTTGCTAACAGTTACCGCTAGGGCATCCCTGTCATTTCGTTCGTTGCAATCCGTGACTGCACGCTGGGGTTTGTCCTAGTTGGGTCACAGAGAGCAGCATATGTGCCTCCTGATGAGAGACTAATAAGTTTCGAAACCGGTAGAGGTGCTTGCTGTACCTACTCTCTGATTAAACTGGAATGATGATGCGGTTGTAGTTTCGTGTTGCAACGAAAATGAAAATGTTAGTTCATTTTTTTTTTCATTGTTAAAGGAAATAATATTTGGAGGCTAAATTTTGTATTGAATAGCCACAAAAACACGACCGGGACTATACTGGAAGAATACATATTTATGATGATGAAGTCAGATAGGATGAAACCAGAACCAATCATCACTAAGAAGATTAACACCAATATACCATTTAGAAAACAAAATTTCCCAAATATTAATTGGGATTTTATATGGTTCACTGATGGATCTAAAACTGCCCATGGTACTGAATCAGGAGTCTTTGGGTAAACATTCAATTATAATAAATCTTACAGCCAGATCAATAAACTGTGTTCCAGGCTGCATTTTTTGTTCTGGTGACCTGTATTGATGAAATCATAGATGGAACAATAAAGCTAAGAGAATCAACATTTACATAGATAGCCAAGCGGCTATTCTGGCAGTTAATAACCTACTCACACAATTAAAACTGGTCAGGAACTGCAAAGATCTTCTCACAAACCTGACGAAAGATAATAAAGTGTCTTTGATATGGCTGCCGGATCATGAAGATTTGTGAATGAACTAGCAGATGTTGGCAAAACAAAGTTCAAGAGAAATCTTTAAAAGCCGAGAACCTTCCTGTGGAACCACTAAAGATGCTACGAAAAACTAGGTTCAGAAATGGCTGTTAAAGAATCATTAAAAGAAATGGAGAGTTAATCTATAGCAAATCCAGACTAAAAAAATAATCAAGAATATTGATAAAAAATTCTCGAACAATTTGAGGAACCTCAATTAACAGAGATATCAGAACAAAATGGTGACTCTAAATTGCAGTTTAAGAAATCACCTATATAAACTAGGTAAGGTAGATGAACTAAGGTTAAGAAACTTTGAAGTGGAATTAGAAACTACCATATACATACTATGTTATTGCAATGTGCTAAGTGACGTTAGGCTGGAATTCACTAGCCAACTGAGGTTTGAACCAAAAGAGATCCTAAAACTAGCAATAAGAAGACTTTTGTCTTTAGTTGAGGCCTCATAACTCGTTTTAATAAGTTCAAGTTAAAAAAAAATAAGGTATGGTAGAAAGGCCTTACAACCAAATACCAGAAACTAACGAGTCACGCCTGATTTATAGGCTATTGATTATATTCAAAATAAGAGAGCTAAAAGGAACTACAACGTTAACGAGATTTTATTATCTCATATGGTCAATGGACCTCTAAATTTGAAAAACCGCGGAGTGCTACCATTTAAATGGGTGCGTTTTTGAGAAAGGGGTGACTTAGTCCCTAGGCACAGGGTGAATTAGGGTGAGTTCTATGCACTTTCGGTAAAACCATGTCTACAACAAAATGGTTCCAGGTTAAATTTACTAACGAAATATCACATTTTAATATCAAAAATATTTTTCATTACAAAAATATATTCAAAAGAAAAGCAAGAATAAAACACGAAAGAAAGCAATTTTTTTTTGCTCCATAACTTTTTTCCACGGAGATATAGGTATAGGCATTGTTTCAGTGAAAACTAACTGCCATTCTTCCTCCTTAAAAGGAAATGTGGTAAAAGTCTCTAGGATTTACAGTTTCCGAAATAGGATTTTTCAAAATTAGCCGCTCACAGCATTTTTGGAACATTTTCCCCATTATTTCGCAAACATTGTTCTGTAACTTTTTTCTAAGCATTTCTAGGTATATGCAATGGTACATTTAGTAGAAAGAGAAATCAATTACCTTTAAAATGGTGTATCGCAAAAGATTATAAATATGGCTCTTTTTAAGCAAGTTATGCTTTTTCAAGGTTTTATACTTTTTATAATTTTTGATATTTTTAATGATTATTTTTTAAATTTCTCATTATGACTTTTTTTCTTGTACATACATTATGGAATACAAACAAGCCTATTTTCTTTACTTAAAAATGGTGTATTGCAAAAAAAATTAGGACTATTTTTAAACAAGATATCCGTAGGATATCCAAGATTATCCGTAATTTGAGAAAAGTTTTAATTTTTTAATTTTTTTTAAAGAATATAACATAATATAACATAATTTTTAATTCCAAATTACTTTTTTTACTAACACTTTTCGATATTGTGAAATATAAAGGTACTTTACTCTTGAGCGAAATTCATATTTTTTAACATACCTCATACACTATTGATACAATGTTATATCTGATGATTGCATCTTAAGGCGGAGACAGATATCCGCGCCGCAAACTCCGCGCCGTGTGAGCGCCGCGCGTTCGTGGCGCGGTTATTGTTTGTTAAAAATTTTCATTTTGACGAACCAGAGGAAACTTACGAACGTTTAGTAATTGTAGATAATCATGTCTCTGTCCTGTACTTCCACTACATCTTATTTTGGTATTGTTCTGAAACTATTTTCTTGTGGCATCTTATGCAGTTTCCTATTTTATGTGGAATAAGCCACAGTTTGAGTTTGAATCAAGTTTATTTGACGTTCCAAATAAACAGTAAAAATATCTCTAATAAAATATTTCAAACGTTTCGTGTTGATTTTGAGAGTAAACTAAATGTACGAATAAATGTTTTCCTTGTCGGGATCAAATCATGAGGTTTTTTTCCTCGTTATTTACTATGGGATCACTAACAGAAGATTTCCTTTCAGAAGATTTTCTTTCTTCTGTTTTTCGGATATTCTTAAGTTAAAGTTGATTTCATGTAATCGAATGAACTTATCATCTTCCAATAAAGTCAACCCTTTCGCGTTTCTGATCTCCTGATATAAAATCGTAAAAATTGTCGAAATGGGCGATAATTTACGGCGCCCTAAGAGCAGTAAACCTAACATTGGTTGACTAACTACTTCATCTACAATTGGTTAGTCAACCAATGCCTCGTCAGGTTTACTGCTCTTATGGCGCCGTAAATTATCGCCCGTATGGCCTTTCGCTAAGCGATTGTTTCGGTCCTGAACATTTCAGGGACTACCTTTTTCGCTTTCCGGTTACACAATTATAATATATCTGCTTTTTCCTACAACCAGAAAACTACCACAAACAAAATTAGAGAACTATAGGTTCTTCCAAGTTGTGCGTTACCTTTTTCGCTTTCCGGTGACCCAATTATAATATATCTGCTTGTTCCAACTCCGTTGCTTCACCAGAAGCCAAGTTAGAAAACTATAGGCTCTTTCAAGTTGTGCGTTACCTTTTTCGCTTTCCAGTGACCCAATTAAAATATATCTGCTTGTTCCAACTCCGTTGCTTCACTAGAAAACTATAGGGTCTTTCAAGTTGTGCGTTACCTTTTTCGCTCTCCGGTGACCCAATTATAATATATTTGCTTGTTCCAACTCCGTTGCTTCACCAGAAGCGAAGTTAGATAACTATAGGCTCTTCCAAGTTGTGCGTTACCTTTTTCGCTTTCCGGTGACACAATTATAATATATCTGCTTGTTCCAACTCCGTTGCTTCACCAGAAGCGAAGTTAGGAAACTATAGGCTCTTCCAAGTTGTGCGTTACCTTTTTTTCTTTTCGGTGACACAATTATAATATATCTGCTTGTTTCAACTGCGTTGCTTCACCAGAAACAAAGTTAAATTTTTAGTTTATCAATGTTTTTTTGATATTGATAACTATTTCCGAAGTGAATGTCGAAACGTCAAGTAAACTTGAATTCAAACTTGAATTGTGGCTTATGCCCAAATAAAATAGTAAATTTTATTTTGTATTTCTCACGCCGGTAAGAAGACAACAATGAAATGACTTTTTTATATTGGTCTGCATGTATGTTTTTTATTTCAGCTTCTATTTCCCTTCAGATATCGGCTTTAAGTTGTTTCTTTAAATGGTTCTTTGTTGAGGATCCCACAATAATGATTTTCCAGGGTAAACATCAATAAGTTTGATATTTCCTTCCGACATTTCCGACCACTCCATTCATTACTAACAAATATTCAACTCAGGCGCGCAAAAACCAACAAACCATTTGCAAACCCGTCCAAATACGTATCGCGAACCATCAAAGCGTTTGTTGAAAAACCGACAGAAGCTAGATCGTGGTGCGCTGTGTGCATGCCGTTTGTGCGCCACTTGAAAACAGGTACTAATCTGACGAATATGCTGCGCGCGAGCGGCTCGCACACCGAGCAGAGCGCATATGTATACCCGCCTTTAGATTTTAAACTATGCAGTGTATTTTATAAAGAATATATTTTTCCACCTACCTCTACCGAAAGTATACTTTTCCGGACCTGATTGTAGGGAGCAATGTTGTACTTTTCCTCCCTAGGGAGGAAAAGTAAAAGTGACGTCACGGTATTTCATTCATGAAATATAACTTATTGACGCCCTGTACAATATCTATTTTCTATTACGTAAGTATCTATACATTTTAACGTTTATTTATAAAACACCCTGTATTTTGCGGAATGGTAAAAAACAGTAAATTGTGATTTTGATTTAACAATGTTTACATTAATAATTTGACTTACATTTGACAGTTGACAGTTATATTTTACCTACTTGATAGTTTTAATTTTAATAACTTTTGTTGGTTAGTTACATAAAAAATTAAGTAAAAATGAAAAAATTACTTGTTATTAGAGGAAGGTGGAAAAATCATATCTATAACATGGGAGTAAAGTGCCTTTTCCTCCCTTAAATGATTACTGCCCTCCGCTACGCGTCGGGCAGTAAACTTCATTCTCGGGAGGAAAAGTAGCACTTTCCTCCCTTGTTATACAAATAGCTATTTTTCATAAAGTTAATAATTAAAAAGTTATCCATATGGTTCCAATTTATTGGGATTTATTGTATGTGTATGTCACATTTTTTTGAAGAAGCATATCTTGCTTAAAAATAGTCCTAGAATTTTTACAGTACACCATTTTAAAGTAAAGAAAATAAGCTGTCATTTTTATTGTACAATTTATATACCTAAATATACAATAAAAAAGTTATAATGGGAAATTTAAAAATAATCGAAAAGTATATCAAAATTTATTAAAGTATAAAAGTTTGAACAACCATATCTTGCTTAAAAATAGCCATACAGCCTTCTACAATAGACAATTTTAAAGGCAATTGACTTTCCTTCTTGTAACATGTGTAACATTGCATACACCTCAAGCTACGTAGAAAAAAGTGACAGGACAATATTTGAGAAGTAACAACGAAAATGGGGCAAAATCGCCGTAAGTGGCGAATTTTGAGAAATTATATTTTGGAACCTTTAAATCATAGAGACGTTTTCTAAACGTCATTTTAAAGAGGAGTGATGAACGTTATTTTTTGCTGAAACAATGCCTATACCTATATCCCCATGGAAAAAAGTTATGGGGCAAAAAACAAAATTGCTATCTTTCTTGTTTTTCTCTTGCTTTTCTTTTGAATATATTTTTGTAAAAAAAATATTTTTAACTTTAAAACGTGATCTTTCGATAATAAATTTAACCTGGAACAATTTTCCTGAAGACGTGTTGGTACCAAAAACGTATAGAACTCACCCTAATTGGCCATGTGCCTAGGGACTAATTCAGCCCTTTCTCAAAAACGCACTCTTTTAAATGGTAGCACTCCGCGGATTTTTCATATTTAGAGGTCCATTGACTATATGAAACAATAAAGTTCATTTGAAACAAGTAGTTCATTTCTGAAATACATAATCAATAGCCTATTAAGAAGAAGAAGGTGACTGGCAAATACGCAGATTTATCGATCTTCGTATACAGGGTGTTTGGTAAAGAATGGGTCATAGCTTAACCTGAGATTTCTGAGCTTAAGATAGGTCGAGATAAGCTAACTTACCTTAGTACGAAAGTTGATAATAATAGAAATACAGGGTGTCAAAATTAAACTTTTATTTTATTTATTTTTGAATATTTCCTGACAGGCATGGGATAAGAACACGAAACTTGGTAAATGGGGTTTTTTTGGGATGGGAAATCTAAATTCGCCACCAACAATGATGTATCGCCCAGAGGGCGCCACATACGTCTTTCAGCACTCATTTAATAAATTCAATTTTTTTATCCCCAACTCTACATACCCTTTGAATCAAAACTTTTATTCTCTTAATATGTTTACTTAAATATGGTATATTACATTCATCTCGCTAAACTCAACTGTTTTCGAGATAAACGCATTTTAGATCTGCGATACAACATAATTTTTTGCATAATATCATTGTAGTTACACACAAAAAATAAACTTGAAACCATAATAATTGTGCAAGTTCTCATATTTATGTAATTGCATCGCAAATTCCATTTGACGAAATTTGCAATACATTTTTGGAGATTTTTATGGTTATTTTTACGTTATTTTTTGCCCCCTCTGTGGCTCAGTGGTAAGAGCGCCTACCTTTGGATCGAAAGGTCGGAATGGTCTTGGGTTCGAATCTCACCAGGGTAGAGAATTTTTCGTTTATTATAAATTAATAGATGAAAATAGTTCCTATCCTTGTGGGATCGGTACTCACCGGAGGGACCGCAGACGCTCGGAACGATTAGCGTCTGTTTGCAAAGACAATGACGTCGACTTTGCAAAGTAACAAAACACTTACTTAACACACACACTACACATTATACTAGATGTCTAACTGGAAAAATCCATACAGTACCATCACCAAGCCAGCGGCCATTAGTTGTCGATGCATTAGCTAAATAAAAAAAGTTATTTTTCGGGTGTAACTACAATGATATTATTCAAAAAATTATGTTGTATCACAGATTTAAAATGATAATTTTTCTGATTCATATGGAATGCATATTATAATGCACATTTAATATAAAGTGGAACTTTAGACCAGTGAATATTAGAATGTAGCAATAAATAAAAACAAATAGTTTAATAAATTGTATACGTATTATGCTATCTTCTTTTTCTTTCTCATAATCTATTCTTCTTATGTATTTATCTCGGTCGCCTTTATCATTGATTCATGTTTCTTTTGTACAATCCATGTTTCCGCCCCATATGTCATTTTCGTATTTACTATGTTGTTATATATTTTGAATTTAGTTTTGTTGGCTACTTCTGACTTTAAAAATATTGTATTAATTAAAGAGTAATACACGTTAGTAGTCTTCTTCAGTTTATTACTTATTGTCATGTCCGTTTTCCCATCATCTGTTTCATCCCACCAAATAGATACGTGTTCTATTACGCGTTCCCTTATTATATTAGCATTCCTTTCTTTTTTCTCATCTTCATTTATTATCCTAAGATTTGTTTTGTTGATATTCATTTCCCTTTTTAAATTATGTATCTCTTTTGCCAAATATCTATTAATTTCTGCATTTTCTCTACTGTGTCTGTGATTAAAACTATACGATCAGCGTATACAAAGAAGGGTGTTGATCTTTTAGAAAGAAGGGTGTTGATCTTTATTACATTTAAGTTTTTATATCCTACTAGGTCTGGATCCCACGTATGAAAAAAAAGTTGATTAATAGCAAGCTGAAAATTTGTTAATAGCTTAAGGGTGTCTAGTCGGATAAACTTTGATGTATGGCAACATTGGAACAAGGGAAGTTTTAATTGTGGAACAGGTTAAAAATTTGGAACGGTCAGACCACGAAAACGGCACATTTATTTTGTCCGACAGAATAGACTTAAACTCTCCGAACAGAGATTAAACTCTCATCCAAAAATCAGACTGCTATTTATCACCTGTCATAATTCCTATCATTTGACATATTCTACATGTTCCACTCATTAAAACGCTCATTTGGTGATAAATAGCATTCTGATTTTTGTATGAGAGTTTAATCTCTGTTCGGAGAGTTTAAGTCTGTTCTGTCGGACAAAATACATGTGCCGTTTTCGTGGTCTGACCGTTCCAAATTTTTAACCTGTTCCACAATTAAAACTTCCCCTGTTCCAGTATTCCGATATATCAAAGTTTGTCCGACTAGACACCCTTAAGCTATTAACAAATTTTCAGCTTGCTATTAATCAACTTTTTTTCATACGCGGGATCCAGACCTATACGCTGTGAGCTCGTACGTAGAGGGGATATTTATAAATTCGCTAACGCCAGTAGTGACAAGTTTGTAAACGTTTACCGGAAATTTGACATATATGTCAAAGTGAATAATTTAAAATTAAAATTAAAAACATTAATTATAAACAATATTAGTTGGTCAAAGCTGTGGTATATATTTTTACCTTAAACATACTTACGTTTTAAATACTGAATTTAAGTTTTTTAATGTTCCGTAATATCTAATTATAAATAATCTATTATAATCTTAGCGCCATCTACACGATCATTGTCAAAGTATCCGAAGTAAGAAATTGATATTTTATCAATAGAACGTCAAAATGATTAGAAAAATCTTAAAAAAATCGATTACAATTTAATTACTTTTTTGCGTTGTAAATATTAAGCGATAACAATTAAATAATAAATTTAAAAATTACCGGTAAAAGTTGAATTAGTAACCGCTAGGAGCGACACCAGCGAAGCTCACAGCGTATACTGTATATTGAAGGTTTCTTGTTTGATCTTTGGTATTTTTTATTAGGGTATCCATGACTATTATAAACAAGAGCGGACTTAGTCAATCTCCTTGTTTAATTCCCATATCCCATTTAAACGCGCCTGATCTTTTCAATTTACTTGTACTTGCCTTATACTTCCATATACAGAGTGAGTCTGTAATTTGGAATAAACGTCAATATCTCAAAAACGAATTGTTTTTTTGAAAAATGCTCAGACCCGTCGATTAGTATTTCAAATTGTCCTTTTTGACATACAATAATAATGTATACAGGGTGTCTCAATTTAGAGATATGACGTCATCGTTGACTTTCTTAAATGACAACACTATCATTTTGATAGCTATTTTGATAGGGTGTATAAAGTTATACAAAACTGCAAAATATCAAATTTTTATTCCTTACCTTTTACAAGATAATAAAAAATAACAAAGTTATGTCTGTAATTTGGAATAAATTCAATAATTCAAATACTAATTGTTTTTTTTAATGCTCGAAACCGTCGATTAGTATTTCAAATTGTCCTTTTTGACATAACAATATTAATGTATACAGGGTGTCCCAATTTAGAGATATGACATCATCGTTGATTTTATTAAAGGGTAACATTGTCATTTTGATAGCTATTTTGATAGGGTGTGTAAATTTATATATAACTGCAAAATTTCAAATTTTTATTTCCTACTATTTACAAGCTAATAAAAAATAACGAAGTTATGAAAAACAAGTAATCAAATAATACATAATTGAATTTAATTATTTCAATTAAGTAAATGCTCAAAATGTTGCCCATTGATTATTTGACAATATTTGAGGGCAACATTATGAGCATTTGCTGAATTGAAATAATTAAATTCAGTTATGATTTGATTATTTGTTTTTCATAACTTTGTTATTTTTTATTACCTTGTAAATGGTAGGGAATAAAAATTTTAAATTTTGCAGTTATGTAGGTATATCTTTACACACCCTATCAAAATAGCTATCAAAATGACAGTGTTGCCTTTTAAGAAAATCAACGATGACGTCATATCTTTAAGTTGGGACACCCTGTATACACTATTATTTTGTGTCAAAAGTGACAGTTTAAAATACTAATCTATGGGTCTGAGCATTTTTCCAGAAAACAATTAGTATTTCAATTATTCAATTTATAGTCCTGTCGCCAGGGGGGGTACAACGGCCTCGTTAATTCAGATGGACTTACTCAAGTTTTTTTTATGTATTTTGACCCGTAGAACACGAATTTTTTGGGTAACAGTTGATCCGGATGTCGATAAGATTGTTATAGACCAAGAACTTGAGGAATCAAATAACAGCGATTTTTGGCAAAACAAAACAATATTTTGTATTTTTTGGGCCATTTTAAGTAAAAAATATTTCTACAAGTTTTTTCGTAGGATGCACAGTTTTCGAGATAAACGCGGTTGAACTTTAAAAAAATCGAAAAATTGCAATTTCTGAACCCGAATAACTTTTGATTAAAAAATAAAATAGCAAGTCTGCTTACCGCATTTGAAAGTTTAAGTCAAATTATATCGGTTTTGATTATTTGCATTGGTAAAAATTTATTTTTTTATTGTTTAACAAAGCTATAAACACGTAGGGTTTCCCGTGCTTTTACATGCGTTTTACCGCATGTAACGTAGAAATAGTCTTGATTGCACTAGTACCTATTCTACCTACTCGTTCGATTTTAAATGAGAAATCATAGAAACATCACTCACGCACTAGTTGTTTGTAGCTTTGTTTAACAATAACACAATAAATTTTTAGCAATGCAAATAATCAAAACCGACATAATTTGACTTGAACTTTCAAAGGCGCTAAGCAGAATTGCTATTTTATTTTTTAATCAAAAGTTATTCGGGTTTAAAAATTGCAGTTTTTCGATTTTTTGAAAGTTCAACCGCGTTTATCTCGAAAACTGTGCATCCTACTAAAAAACTTGTAGAAATATTTTTTGCTTAAAATGACCCAAAAAATACAAAATATTGTTTTGTTTTGCCAAAAATCGCTGTTATTTGATTCCTCAAGTTCTTGGTCTATAACAATCTTATCGACATCCGGATCAACTGTTACCCAAAAAATTCGTGTTCTACGGGTCAAAATACATAAAAAAAACTTGGGTAAGTCCATCTGAATTAACGAGGCCGTTGTACCCCCCCTGGCGACAGGACTATTATTCCAAATTACACACATAACTTTGTTATTTTTTATTATCTCGTAAATGGTAGAGAATAAAAATTTGATACTTTGCAGTTATGTATAACTTTACACACCCTATCAAAATAGATATCAACATGACAGTATGGCCATTTAAGGAAATCAACGATGACGTCATATCTCTCAATTTGGACACCCTGTATACATTATTTTTGTATGTCAAAAAGGACCATTTGAAATACTAATCGACGGGTGTGAGCATTTTTCAAAAAAAAAATTAGTATTGGAGATATTGAATTTAATCCAAATTACAGACTCACTCTGTTTTTTCCACATTATTTCCACGTGCTTAGCCAAAACGCCGTATCGGAAGAGACATCACATTCGAGTAAAATCGATTTTAGTTTAAGAATTCGTATACATTTACACAGGATGCGGTATAAGACGCGGTGTGTTTAATGTGTTTTGGCTTAACTTACATCATTTTAAGTAAGCAAATAAGATATATATGCACATTTGGGTTAGAAAGAAGTAAAAGTTTCATTTTTTTAGATTTTTGCAGATACGGCGTTTTTCGCTAAGCACGGCAGACTGTTTATCAGATCAAATGCCGAATTCAGATCAGTGAACATAAGAAAGAGTTCATCCCTTTTACGGCGTTGCGTTGTCTCTCTATTATATAAAAAAGAGTTAAAAACCAGCAGTTTGGAACAAAAAATTCAAACAATAAACAAATAATAACGTTTGTGTGACGTAACTTACCTTTATTCGAGCGGGTAACGACCCTACGAGATTGGTCTCTATTAATATCGACTCCTTTGTTATCCATAATGACCAGATCTCCCAGTCTTCCGTTAATAATTTAATTGTAAGTCATGAGGATAATCAGGAAAAGCATATTCTTCTAGGTCGATAAATCTTACATGGGCCATAACTTTTCTGAAGGGGATTTTGAATGAACGTGGTTTTGCATTTTTTTCGTAAACATTTATTTATTAAGCATTTTGTCAGAGTGATATTTCATTTTTATTATTTTTTCATTTAATATAGATAGAAGTAAATACTTAGCGTAATAATTAAATTACTTATTATTAGTGTCAAATATTTGGGAACTATGAATAAATTATTTATCGTTCAACAAAATTTAAAAATTAATGTATGTGTTCAATCAAAAATGAATCCTTTAAGTTGTAATCTCATATTAATTTCAACTTGCTAAATTTTTATAGTTTCACCGTGTATAATTGTAAAACAATCGATTAGTAGTTCAATGAGTGGTGATTCAACTTCCTGCAAAATGAATAAATTGCCAAATATTGTTATTTCTAAAATAATTGTAATTCCTAGTGTTTCAATCGCTTCGTCGACTAAATTGTATTTGTAAGCTTTCAAAGTTTAAAGTTTTTTTTACTATGCTAGAGGCATTAACCTCTATGCTGGGGTATACATTATTGAATAACTTAGGGGATATATTAGGGGATTCGGGCTCTTTTCATCGCAGTCTATTTAGAATAGTTACCTCATTAACAGCTCTAGTGCGTAGGTCATTGTTTAAAGTTACGTCGAGAGAGTGTAATAATCAGTAGTTGTCAATTTAGGCCAGTCTATTATAAAATTTCACCAAACCAAGAACTGTAGCGTAATATTTCAGTATCTGTCAAAAAAACCATTTTTTTACTCCACAACTTCAAACATTTATTTATCATTGTCGATCGAGATGAAACGAACACAGGGCATTAGAAACAATTCGAAACTTATATTATATCGAATTGTCCAGTATGAGTTTAACCTTTAACTACACGCGCTGGCGTACTTTGTACGCCAGATATAAGAATTCTACTGAAAATATATTTAAAAATTTAATTTTTGACCTTGCTTATTTTTCTAACCTATCACTGGAATGTGCTTTACAATTTGGTTTTAGTTTCGTTATAATCGGCGTTCTGGAAAGATATAAGATCGTAATTTACATTTTATTATTTGTTGTTTCCGGTGGTGGACAATATACCCCAGGATTATATTACTATAAGTCGTAATATAAGTACATATTTTAATTGTTTTTTAGTCATTATGGCAAAAAATATATTTTTCTTTGTAAACGATACTTTTTCTCCTGTAAAAAGTCACATTTAAAAAAATTTTTTATTAGTAATTTTATTTGTCATGGAATCCAGTTATTCCATGATTCCAGTTATAAATCCCAATTGGCTTACTGAAAAGGAACTCCAAGTATTCACTGATGCCGAATAAGGTTTATAACAAACAACTAAGTGTATTTTTTCAAAAAAAATTAAACAAATCCGCTGTTTTTAAGTGTATTTTGTTGTGGCGTACAAAGTACGCCACGCGTGTAGTTATGTTATAGCTTGATGCGCGGGTAGTTAAAGGTTAAACTAAAAAAACAAATACAACATAATAGTACTATTACTTATATCGGGCAATTCTCCATCCTTATCGGTTTTGGACTTCGTCTGGAAAGCTTCATCGTGTTGACTATAGCGAATAATTATTGATCCACCGAGCATGTAGGATATCTCGACTTTAGTTCTTATAGCCTTTGTGGTTTTTTCTCCATATGTATACAAATGTCTGAGATATCTAGCAATAATTGTTTGGAGGTAGTCCTGTGTTGAACTTTAATTAGTCCATATTGTGAGTCGGCTCCCCTATTAAAAAAATTTCCCATTCGGTTTATTTGCTGATTCCTGTTCAAAAATGTTCCCTCTAAACAAATCAGGAGATATTGGTCGACATTTTTGGGCAGAAATTGTTAAACTACTTTTTTTAACAAATTAAAAAAAAAGTCATTTAAATAGAAAAGGTCTGTTGTCATTTTTTTTTCTCAAAAGTTAATAATTTTCTAGTTCTAATATGCGATTTAAAATCTGAAAAATGCGCAAATACCCATTTTCGAGGCTTGAAAACTAATAATTAAGAAAATTAATATTTTTGAAGTTACCAAGTGCATAAATTAAAGTTTAAACATTCAATTTCAAGATTCTTAGGCGTAGTCGGGGCTAATTTCAATATAGACCGTTGTTTTTTAATTAATAATTATGCGTGTCCACTCGGTTTTAAGCCGCCGGCGCCGCGCCGCAAAATTTTCTAACTCATAACCGTACCTCTTTCCCTCTTACTGTGTAATTTAATCCTTTAATTCTTCTGAAAAGCCGCTTGTGTACTATCTATTATAAGCTTTTGTCATTGCAAATCTCCCATTCTTCAAAACATGAATATTAAATGCAAACCGGATTACATGTGGTTAATCACAGTTAATATCACGGAAGAGATAAATCGGAGAATTCAGGCAGCAGGCAGAGTATTTACAGCCTTCACAACACTATTAATAGTACATTCTTTCACGGTTTTTGCTCTAAATTTTAAAGAACCGCTTGGATTGACATGATATTTGGCATACGTATAGCTTACATATCAAAGAAAAAAAGTGATATTGTGTCGATGTGTGCTTTTGTCCTGGGGGTGACTTTCACCCACTTCTGGGGGTGAAAAAATATATGTCCAAAATAAGTCCGGAAATAGGTAAACTGACTAATTTTAAGTAACCTCTGTTCTATAGAGCTTTTTCGCCAAGTCAACACTTTTCGAGTTATTGCGAGTGAATATGTTCATTTTTTAACACAATAACCACATTTTTAGACGGTTTTTCGGAAATAACTCAAAAAGTAAGTATTTTGTCGAAAAAAACGTTCTTAGCAAAAATATACCTTATAAAAAAGTAAAAAATGGTGTACGCGTTAGGTCTCTGGATCTCTTAGAACCAGAGTAATAGCCAATGAAAAATAGATTCATATTCACCAAATTTCAAATAGAATATTTCGACGTGAAATATCCAAAAAATTAAGCACTTTTTGGGGAAAACCCATTTTAACTTTTTTAAAGTGTTTAAAAAAATAGTTATTTCTGTTTTTACAAAAAGCTTCTAGCATTAAATTTAAGCAAGTTACGCTCAAAATAAAGTTGGTCCCTTTTGTTGTTGCAAAAAAAATTCGGGAAGACCACCGCCTAATTAGCAACTTAAATTAAATTAATCGTTCCTGCTCCACAAATTATTTTACTTATGTTGTGTTTATGTGATCTGTAAGTTTCATCGATTCAAAGTGCTTATTTTTGAAAAAATTTGGTTTCAAATTAAAATTTTTAAAAATTTTAATTTTGAAAAATATTTTTTTTTCAAAATAATTTAAAAATTGTTAGAGATATCAAAAATCTCTAAAAACAAAAAAAGTCAGCATTGGTTTTCTGAATATGACGTATTTTTTTGTTTTCTGTTAGACAAAAATTGATTAAGATTTGGTGTTTCTAAATTTGCATACATTCGTGATCAGTGACTCGTTCAACCCCTTTTAACTACAGCCCTTTCAATAATAAGGACTTTGAACAGATGAAACTTACAGATCATATAAACAATACATACACGAGTCAAGAAACTTGTGAAGTCGTAACGATTAAGTTCATTTAAGATACTAATTAGGGGGTGATTTTCTCGATTTTTTTACCAAAAAAAATAAGACTAACTTTATTTTGAGTGTAACTTGTTTACTGTTGATGCTAGTAGTTTTTTTACAAAACAAAAATGAAGCTTTTTTTAAACACTTTAAATAAGTTGTAATGAGTTTTCCTCGAAATGTGCTTCATTTTTGGTTATTTCACCATTCATTATCATTTAATATGAACCTATTTTCATTAGCTACAACTCTGCTTCTACTAGGTATAGAGACGTGCTATTTACACCATTTTTTAAATTTTTTACAGGCTATATGTTTGCTAAGAATGTTTTTTCGACAAAATACTTACTATTTGAGTTATTTGCGAAAAACCGTCTAAAAGTGTGGTTATTTTGTTGAAAAAAATTAACATATTCACTGCCAAATAACTCGAAAAGTATTGACTTGGTGAAAAAACTCTATGAAACAAAAGTTACTTAAAATTAGCCAGTTTATCCATTTCCTGACTTTTTTTGGACGAATATTTTTTCACCCCCAATAGGGGGTGAAAACCACCCCCAGGGTAAAAGCACATATCGGCACAATATCACTTTTTTTCTTTGACTTGTTAGCTATGTGTATGCCAAATTTCATGTCAATCCAAGAGGTTCTTTAAAATTTAGAGGTTTTGTAATATTTTACCGTTAAAGAACGGACTATAAATTTAAGAGTCTAACACGAACATCAAAAATCTCAAAAATAAAACAGTGATTAGACCGGTGCTCATGTATTAGTGTAAGACGTGGACGCTGAATAAAGCAATTGGAAGAAAACTTCCTGAGAAATCTTTGGACCTTATCGCGATCAGAATAGCAACCAATACCGAATGAGAACAACTTGCCGAGATCAAACAGATGTATAGGGCGAACGATGTAGTCTAAGAGATTAATGCCCGGTTGCACCAACAGATCTTAAGCTTAAGTCGAGAATATCATAAGAATTAATATAATATAATTATAATATATTACAATAAGAATACCATAATATAATAATAGATATATTTGATAATAAGGTAAGAATCTAAAATTATGCTGCAACGTAAGTGATACTCAAGGAGGTCCTATCTATAAGTAGAGCTTAGCTAAGCTGGAGCTTAAGATCTGTTGGTGCAACCAGGCATAAATCCCAACCTCTAAGATGTCTATACATTCCCTATTAGCCGCTTTGCCTAGTTAATCTGAGAGGAAGCCCCCACATTAAGAAGGCCCTTATGACGCCCACGAATGCGATAAAAAGATAATATTTGGTCACATTTGGGAACAATGGGGCTACCCACTGACCCAACTCTCGGGATCACCAGAAGAAGAAAAATTATCTGCCATTAATTCAGTTAAAGTACTATTGTGAGATAATTCAGTTGTACCTAAGTGGCGTACAATACCGTTTAACGGATTTTCATCTAAATTATATGCCAATTCATATAAAAGTAGAATAAAAAGAAATATTTTGAAACCAATATAATACTCAAAAATCAATGTCACTGTGACGACATACCTAATAATTACTAAATATTAGTGTGTAATTATTGACTGAACTGATCAAAATGCCCTGCCCAGCGGTTCATTATAGGTTCTATCCAATTAGTTTGTTAATAGAGTTCCGCATGTGCCTTTAATAGTTATTTATGATATAAGTGTTAAAAGTACAATTTTAAGGCACGCATGTGAATTCTGCAATTCACATGAGTGCCTTAAAAATGCACTTTTTAACGCGTATATCATACAATATTTTTTCTACAAACTTCTTATATATCAACAATTATAATTTATTCATTCTCAATTACAGCACAATATCTACAAAAACTTTTACTTGAACTTGACTGACATTCCATTTTTATATTTTTCTTGACATTACATCAAAACTGCCTATACTGTCAATACGTAAATCATAACAACTATAGAATAACATCTTATTTTTATTGTTGTATATTCCAACAAATTTTAATAGTTTTTTTCTACAAACGTGTTAAAAATGCAATAGTATTGCAAAGTCATACTTTTCCGCACGCGACTGCAGTTTGCCGAACGACGCGAAGCGGGAGTTCGGCAAGCAGTCGAGTGCGGAAAAGAGACTTTCTGCAAGCGTTAGGAACAATATTTTTTCTACGAGTCGTTAAAAAATGACCAAATCTTAATCAATTAATTTAATTAATATGAAAATACATACACAAATTATTTCTTTGACAAGGTTGTCAAAACCAAAGTTTCAGTATAATTGGTTAGCATGACGACGATCTTGGTTTCCATGACGACGATTCAAAACCACTGTTATTGTCTACTGATTTGACTTTCGAATATTATGTCAAAATTATTTTATTTCATCGAATTCTCGCGTTAATTTCATTAAAACACGAACACAATAAGATTTATTTGACATAAATTAGTAAATAATATCTAAATATTAGTTTATTGCGTGTATTATAATTACTTTAATGCCTATTAACATATCTAAATTAACACGCGTGAGGAAAAGTAAAACGCGTGCGGAAAAGTAAAACTTTCTAAACTAAAATGCGTGCGCGAAAGTAGACATTTTTGCACGCTCGTAGAAAAAAACCTTTTAAACCACCTTTTTCAAATTGCGTAAGTTGTACTATTAATATTAATATTAGTAAATGAAATATAAATATTTTGACGTTTCACGATTTGACAATTCACTTTTAACTGCAGTGCCTTAAAAATTTTAAAGCACTAGTGCTTAAAAATAGCATTTTTAACGCTCCTATGGAGTGCTAAAAATTGTATTTTTAACACGGTTGTAGAAAATAGTTATTTATGATAAGTGTTAAAAGTACACGTTTAAGGCACGCATGTGAAAATTTGCAGAATGAGCGAAGCGAATTCTGCAATTCACATGAGTGCCTTAAAAATATACTTTTTAACACGTATATTATATAATATTTTTTCTACAAACGTCTTATATATCAACAATTTTAATTTATTCATTCTCAATTACAGGACAATATTTACAAAAATTTTTACTTGAACTTGAGTGATATTCCATTTTTATATTTTTGTTGACATTACATCAAAACTGCCTATACTGTCAATACGTAAATCATAACAACTACAGAATAACATCTTACTTTTATTGTTGTATATTCTAACAAATTTTAATAGTTTTTTTTTTCTACAAACGTGTTAAAAATGCAATCATATAGTTTAAATTAAATTTTAAAAAACCTTTTAAACCACCTTTTCCAAATTGCGCAAGTTGTACTATTAATATTAATGTTAATAAATTAAATATAAATATTTTGACGTTTCACAATTTGACAATTCACTTTTAACTGCAGTGACTTAAAAAATTTAAAGCACTAGTGCTTTAAAGTAGCATTTTTAACGCTCATATGGAGTGCTAAAAATTGCAATTTTAACACGGTTGTAGAAAAAATCAATTTATGAATGTTTATACCTTGTTCTTCTTATTCATACAGTTCATTTTCTATAAAATATTCTACATTCTCTATTCAGCTCTTCTCTACCTTTCAGCTGTTTTTAGAAGTACTTATTCTCTCCTGTTTGTGTTCAATCATTAATTTTTTTCGTATTGCTGTCTGCATTTTAAAGTAAATTATTTATACCATATTTTCGCATCAATAATTTACTTATATTCTTAGTCAAACCAGGGATTTCTTTATATTTCCTGTTCTCTAACTATTGTCCTATCAGCCACTTTGTCAAGTGCAGTTCTTATTTTTTCTTTTTTTTTTCTCTGTTTTCTTTTTTTTTCAATCGTATAACTTACTAAAATAAACATTGGATCTTTCAGGGGCTTTCAGCCCTAGGATATGTCTTTATTTTTGAAATAAGTACTAGCTACTGCCATGTTTAAAGAGGCTGCATGGTTTATAATTATTAATATTTTTCTGAAGATAGGTATTTTTTTGTTCTTCATCTTGTCGGCATATTTATACAATTTATTATTTTTATTGGGATAAGCCTCAATTCTACTTTAAAATAAGTTTATTTTGCCATTTTAATTTTCGCTTTTTCGAAAAATATTCCCATGAGATTTTTTTGCATAATCACGTTCGTGAGACATCCCAGAATAAGGTCCAAGAAGTCGCCCACGTGAAAAGTGGGCCAATTTGTTTTAAAAATTTTTTTTAATGAAATTGCAAGAATCAATATTTTTGGCCCGAACAATTTTTTCTTTAATTTTTTGGACTATTATGGACAAAAAAGGTCTCTTATAATTTTTCTCTAAAGTTAATCGTTTTCGACTTATAAGCAATTTAAAATTAAAAAAAAAAACGAAAAATGGCGATTTTCAAGGCTTAATAACTCGCTTAAAGTTATTATTATGAAAGTCAATATATGACTAAATCAAAGTTTAAAGCCCCCCTACAAGATCCTGAAGAAATTTTTGTCATTATTTTATTACTAAGCTGTTATTTTTAAGTGATAATTATAAGCGCCATGCACGTGTGCGGGGCTGTAAATGCTGAGTGCGAGAGAGAAGCCATTCCAGTAGTCCAATTGTGCAATTTGTGCATCTTACTCGCACTCACATTTACAGCAGCGTCAATACGATCTAACCACTCATTGTTATTAATTAAAAATAACAGCTTAGTAGTAAATTAATGACACAGATTTCTTCAGGATCATGTAAGGGCGACTTTAAACTTTGATTTAGTCACTTTCTGACTTTGAAAATAATAATTTTTGACCGAGTTATTAAGTCTTAAAAATGGCCATTTTCGCGTTTTTCAAATTTTAACTTGCTTATAACTCGAAAAAGATCAACTTTAGAGAAAAATTATAAGAGACCTTTTTTGTCCAGAATGTTCCAAAAAACCTAAAAAAAATTATCTGGGCCAAACATATTGATTTTTGCAATTTGATTAAAAAAAAATTGTTAAAAAAAATTGGCCCAATTTTCTCGTGTGCGACTTCTTGAACCTTATTCTGGGATGTCTCACGAATGTGATTGTGCAAAAATATCTCATGGGAATATTTTTCCCAACGAACCCGCCGTTTCCGCCTTGTCTATTCGGAAATTGTTCGAAAATCGAAGAACAATTTCCAAAGTGGGAATCTAAACTTATTTTTCCCAATAAAAACAGTAAATTTCGGATAGTTTATAAGGATAAAATCAAGTTTTTTGTTTATAACAATAATATCGTTCACTGCATTATTTGTTCTCTATTTGCTATTATCTGAGAATATTTATTTTTATTTGTAATAATAATAGTCTGAAAGTTTTAATTTATTCCTAAACATAGGTACCTTTATCAGATTTCACTTTAAAATCAAATACAACTAAATCTAAATCAAACTTCATTTTAATAACTCCTCTATGTGACGACGGCAGCTCTATATACAAAAGCGGCGTTCACAAATCTCGGCTTCGCGTCTCCGTCGTGACGCGTCGGTTAGTATTACAACCAATACCTCGTCCGCTTCTCGTATTGCGGTTGTTTCCTTCAGAATTAATTCCGTTAACAGTTGTCGCGACCCTGTTCGGTGGTTAACTATTAATTACTTAATTCACAAAGTATAATTATCGAGGGTTGAGAAATGGGTAAATCATTAAATCCCGTTAACGTAGGCTTCAAATTTCTTTCTACGAAACTATTTGTAGCTAGTATGTTAAATTTCAATTTATCAAAGCTACAATAGTGGTATACATGTATACAGTATGATGCAAAACTATGGAATAAATTCATTATTTCAGAAACAGTTATGAGATCAATGTTGGCGTAATGAGCTAATCGATGATTTTGTTAAGTACACACTGAGGTAACGGGACAACTCATTCGATATGCCTCCTAATCAGCTTTGCAACGATGTATTATTCAAATACCTATTTCTAGAGGGTGAAATAAAATTATGTGCTTATTTAAGTAAAATGGAAATACAATAAATATTCATACACTGCTGTATTTATTGACTATGAGAAGGCCTTTGGTCGTATACAACATCACAAATTAATTAAAATATTAAAGTATAAAGGAGTTGATAATCAAGCCGTACGAATCATAGAAAAATTATACTGGCGTCAAACAGCGACAGCTTGCATAAATGTAAAATCAACAAAACTATGTAAAATTAAAGGATGTGTCAGACAGGGTTATATACTGTCCCCATTGTTGTTCAATCAATAGTACAGTTATTTTGACAAGTGATGACATGAATGGATTACAATGTCTTTCGGATGCCATTGACACAGTGGGAAGAGAGTTTGGCCTTAACATAAACTGTTCAAAAAGGAAATACATGGTGTTTAGCGGTTTAGCACATCAAGATTCGCGGTTGTATGTTGATGATCATATAATTCAAAGAGTACCCAGTTTTAAATATCTTGGTTGCCATATTACTGAACAACTAGATCCAAATACAGAGATAAAAATGTAGAATCGAGATACGCACAAATTGTTTGAAAATGAGGTCATTCTTTTGTAACTTACAACTTCAACTTCGAAAGCGTATGATTAAATGTTACGTTTGGTCAGTCCTCTTATACGGTGTCGAAGCATGGACATTAAAAATATCTACCATTAATCGTTTGGAGGCCTTTGAAATGTGGCTGCACAGACGTACACTAAAAATACCGTGGACGGCTATACTGACCAATGTGGCACTCCTTAAGGTAGCAAATGCTACTCGCGAGCTGCTTGATAATAGCAAATGCTTATTTTGGTCACGTAGTAAGAGGAGACCGATATAAAATTCTTTAAATTATTATAATGGGTAAAATGGAAGGACGCAGAGGAATAATTGGTAGAAAACAGGCCTCTTATATTCCTTATAACTTTATTTTACGTTAATAAATATTTTTATTATAAGTTAATTATAATAATAAAACAACAATTTGGCTAAACTGGTAGAAACGAATATTCGAATAATTACATCGTTTCCAAGCCGATTAGGAGACTTTCCAATGAGGTATTCCGTGACCTTGGTTTGTATTTAATAAAATTGCCAATTACGTCATTATGACAACACTGATGTGATTACGTAAAGCTCAACACATTCATAGCAGTTGCTGCCCATTCAGACATTAAAATTGATATGATTTAATTTGTTTTTTCTACAACCGTTTTAAAAATGCAATTTTTAGCACTCCATAGGAGCGTTAAATCCAGTTCAGACCCGGTGATCTATAAATTTCAAATGGGTTTACTACAGTAAAACTTGTGTTAACGGCCACCTGCCAAAACCGGAGACCTGTACTAACGGCCAGTTTAAAAATTCCCCAAACCAATTATATGTAGGATACCAAAACTGGCAATACCGGCCACCTTTCTATATCGGCAAAAAGTTCTATCATTTTTAGTGGCCGTTACTGACAGGTTTTACTGTACTAATTTGATTTTGTCCTCTGAGTTTATCCTTAACTACCCTTTATTAACGAGAATGAGAGTATACTTACCTGAGGATACTTCGAGAAAAGTTCGTGGAAACTTTTTTTCGTTTCCTTCTCCTCATTCCTTGAGCTCTCATCAGGGCGTAGTGACACTCTAAATATTTTTAGGTTGTTCTCTCCATTGGCTGCTATCCTGTGTCAGATGGATAGTTTCATATCGGTATTTTTACACCAGAGTCTTCATTTGTTCAGCCCATCATGTTGAAGATCTTCCTCTTGGCATTCGTCGTTTTACCAATTTCTTCCCTCTACTACCAATAATTCGATGGTCCCCGTTCTTTTGTCCCCGCTATGTCTTGTGGCTGAAGTAATCTAGGTATGCTCGGTTTACCTTCTTCATGGCCTGTCTTTTATATATGAAGCTATTGGAGAATTGACAGGTTGGTTGTAAGTTATGTCCAGTACATGCGTAGAAATCTTCTGTAGACCCGCATTTCAAAGGCTTCCATCTTACTTCTATCGATTTTTTGAGAGTCTATGTTTCAACTACTGTGTATATAGCAATAAGAAAAATAAGGATATTGATCAACCTGAGCAAAGGGTATACACTGATAAAGTATTTTGTCATATTTTTACAACACAAAATTTCTTTATTACCAACTTGTTTCTCGAGGTTTAGTCAATTATTATTAGTCATTATCTCAAATAGTCATTAACTCTAATATTGAAATAATTGCATTATCTCTAATAAAACTATAAGTCTTATACTATAACTTATAGTCCCGCTATCTCTAATCTCAAACTTTCCTACTTCTATTAATACTTGTATTAGGACTACAGTATAGCGTCGATAATCCGAACATAGGTAATCCAAACGTTCGCTAATCCGAACGCAAAAAAAATTATAAAATTAAAAAAATATGATCGCGTACCGAATTTTTGGATTTAATATGACAATATGGGCAAAATATGACCGCAGATTTTTGTTTTGTTTATGCAGAAATACATACAATACAGGGTGAGGCAGATAACTGGCCTATTAGAAATATATCGAGAATTAAAAGCAACAGAATCATGAAAATTGGAATAAAGGGGTTTTGAAGGATGATCTATTAAATGAAAGTATTTTCATCACTTTGCAACTTCCGGTTATACCGGAAGTTGCTTATAATTTCGTTTTTTAAATGGGACATGTATATTTTTACGTTTTTGGATTCTCCTCTATATCTTCTTTCTTAAAATATGAGGTTTTGTAATATTATACAGGGTATTTTAAGAGATATTTACGTTTTTTTTATTAATTTCGTAGCAATATTCACACCCTATAGAATTGTAATAGTTTGACATTAAAAACTCTGCTTACGTTCAAGTGATTTTTAATATAGTCTATTATTGTTAAGAATCATTAGTATAGCTAATTTTAAAATTTTAGTATACAGGGTTGGTCGAAACTCGGAATGAATATTTTCTGAGTTTTCTTAAATGGAACACCCTGTATTTTAGTATTGTAATGAAATGCTATTTTGTGGTACTTTTTTATTTCTTAAGCATTCCCTATACCTAACTGCTTTAATTTGTGCTTAATTGTTAATCGCACCAACAATCTTAACCCTCGTAGCCTCGTAGCCCTCGTTAGCCCTACGTAGGTATTTTGATAGCTAGACCATTATTGGTAATTTTAAGGATCAGTCTGGATTAATATGTATTTATCCCTGAAAAATTATTTGTGATTGAATATTTTCACGGCCAACCTAATAAAATTTTACGTATTTTTTGTTGCAATAAATGTTTAGTTTGAATCACCAATAACTCACAAATTAAAGCAGTTACGTATAGGGAATACTTATAAAATAAAAAAGTACCATGAAATATCATTTCATTACAATACTAAAATACAGGGTGTTCCATTTAAGAAAACTCAGAAAATATTCATTCGGTATTTCGACCAACCCTGTATACTAAAATTTCAAAATTAGCTATACTAATGATTCTTAACAATAGTAGACTATACTAAAAATCACTTGAACGTAAGCAGAGTTTTTAATGTCAAACTCTTACAATTCTACAGGGTGTGAATGTTGCTACGAAATTAATAAAAAAAACGTAAATATCTCTTAAAATACCCTGCATAATATTACAAAACCTCATATTTTAAGAAAGAAGATATTGAGGAGAATCCAAAAATGTAAAAATATACAGGGTGTCCCATTTAAAAAAACGAACTTATAAGCAACTTCCGGTATAACCGGAAGTTGCAAAGAGACGAAAATATTTTCATTAAATAGTTCATACCTCAAAACCCCTGTATTCCAATTTTCATGATTCTCTTACCTTTAGTTCTCGAGATATTTCTAATAGGCCAGTTATCTGCCTCACCCTATATATTTGTTTATTATGCAGATGTTTTACTTCTTGTAACTAAAACGTATGTATATATGTACATATGTACTATGTTTATGAGCTTTGTATATATTTTGAACATATGTTCGATAATCCGAACAATTTGATAATCCGAACTAACCCTGTACCAATTAGTTCGGATTATCGACGCTCTATGTACTTGCAAATTTCAGCATATTTTTCTATCATTATTGCCCTGAATACTTTCTCATCTTTAACATCGACTTTTAGTTCAATGTCCAGCAAAAACAACTTATGTTGTCCACTTACAATCGTCAAATATATACTTACACTACATATTTGTATAAAAGTGTGTTAGACTTAATTGAACCAGATTTGTTACCAGAATATGTGGTTTATATATATTTAATTGACAATATCTATGCCCTACATTTTTGTTACACACTGTACAACACTGTTTGTTTGTAACATAATATTATTTTCTTCTCAGATTTCAGTATTAGGATATATTGACTTGAGATTGCTTAGAGTACCAACTTACAAAATAAAGTTGAATTCTATTTAAAATCTCTTTAGATTCTAGGAAAATATTTGCCTTTATATTTGATCTACAAAATGACGCTGTATTTATATATGCAAAACATGCCCGAACTTTACGAACCATGCAATTGCTTGTGAGATGTTCGACATCTCAAGTTTATTCTAATATAAATATTTGCCACTGCCACTTGTCAGAATTAGAAATCTTTCTATAAGTAAATACAAGATTTGAAATCCTAAAAAAATATTAGTAACTAACCAAAAATTGTAAATATGACTAGAATACAATGAATTAGTAGATACAGGGTGTAACAAAAATGCAGGTCATAAATTAAACTGCACATTCTGGGACCAAAAATAGTTATATTGAACCTAATTTAAGGCTATGGGTACATAATTCGCAAATATTTTACGGCTATCCCTACTTTTTCTGTCTTTACACGGCAAATTACGTGTAATAAAATTCTCACTGGTATGGAAACTGCAGATGTAAACATTAGGTTGACAGTGACATTTTCATTAGAAAGGTAGAGATGGCTATATGTCGGTTTTGTTCAGTTTTTGAATGTTCTTGGATAACCTTTACTTGTATAAATGATAGGATTATTTTTCACTAATATGTATTCAGTGGTTACCATTATTTATATACTATACAAATAGTCGAAAAAGAAAAAAAGTTGTAAAATTATTTTAATCATGTACTGTTACTATGAAAAGATTAGATAAGGTTTGAACATGTGAAGAACTGCGTTGTATAAATGTAGTATTACTCAATTAATTTATAAAGACTTTATTTATTTCTTTATTTGCGTAAATTAAAATATGGGACGTTGTTACAAGAAATGTGTTACTGAAAAGCGAAGAAATAGAAATAGACGAAGAAGGGAAAAATGAACAATTGTTATTTGTTAATCTTCTTCACAATTATTAAATTTTATTTAATAAAAGAATGACCCCAAAAATTAAGAATCTTCTTCTTAGTTTGTAAATTTTTCCATGACACACATTCATAAATGCTGCCATATTGTAACAAAAAAATACCTACGCCGAAGACGTCCACCCACCAACTTCACTTAAACTGAAGCAAAATACTACTAAACAAGCACATACTTCAAAAGCGTAGTACATTCTTCTATGTAGGCTGGTACATAGTAGCAAATACTACGGAGAAAAGCAAATGCTTTTTAAGTGTACTGAAATCTTCAAAAATGTAGTATGTACTTGAAGCATTAGCATTTACTACATTTTATGCCACCATGGGCACTTTACTTTATAGCTAAACTCGTACCTATGTACGGTGTTCGGAACAAACTCTTATAAAGTAATACTTTCATTTGAACTTTAATTACTTGAAATACTTGGATTTTCATAAATAATATATAAACAATAAATAACTTTTTATTAATTGTACGCATTAAATCAATTATTACTTTTCAAATACACTATCAATACTAGTTAATAAACAACTCTTTGATTGATTTTATTATCATCGTAAAAGCGTTAAAAAGCAGTAGCAGAATGAAATGCTTTATCAAAATAGCGGGTCGGACACATCTCCACTTGTCACTGTCTTGAGTCCTGTCTTAACATTATATTCGAATGAGTGCGTTGTATGACAAAGATAGCGAATGTTGGATTTCCACGGACATGGTGTCCATTTTTTTCGAATCCTGAAAAAACTAATACATATTTTTAAAAAATTTAAACACAAAATGAAAGACTAAATTATTATCGAGGGCCGAAAGTCCCTTAGAATATATAAGAAGTTTCTTTCGAATGAGATATTTGAAATTAAAAATCACACTACATTTTCACTTAGCTTTTCACCCCTGTAACTTATTAAAATAAATATTACAGAAGTTCTCAGGGACTTTCGGCCCTCGCTAATAACGTAATCTTTCATTCTGCGTTTAAATTTTTCAAAAATACTTATTAGTTTTCTCAGAATTCAAAAAAAATTAATCCCCATTTGAATAGCATTGCAGCCGAAAATACGTACCGATCCTCTTAATACCTTTGTACAAATAGTTCACTGAAATGTTACATTTTTTAGGCCATACCTTGCATTTGTTAGGAGTCAATTTTATATTTTTTAATGTATAAGGGGGATCAGTTGAAGCTTAAGTTCAAACTTTTGGGGTCGCCACCCTTGTCCCCCGGCCTCCATCTTGGCAGAGAGATGCAAAGGGGTTTCGCTCTATATCTCGTAAACTACCAACTCTACGGAAAATCTAATAAAATATACAATGTAGCAAATTAAATTTTCTACAATTTTGTTTATATTACTTTTTATTGTCAAGTGACCAACAAAAAAGATATGAACAAAAATAAGTAAAAATTGTTCAACAAGTTTCCTTTTGGAGGTTATAACTTATATTATGTAGTATGTGAACGATCATAAAATAGTGGTGCCCGATCTAATTTTGTTCTGACTATAATAATTAATTGATAATTAAAAATCACTTTAAATTTTAATTATTAATTAAAAAAATTCGACCCGGGCAGCTATAATTTTAGATTTTTGGAAATCATTGGAAACAAATAAGGTCTATTGTAATTTTTCTCTTAGGTATTTTTCCAGTTATAAACAATTTAAAACTGTAAAAAGAACGAAAGATGACGATTTTCAAGGCTCAAAAACATAAGTAAAAGATATCATGTTTGAAATTACGAAGTATTTTCTTCAAACTTTATTCTTAAATTCACACCTTATTTTACCAGTTCTTGATATTATTTTGGACTTATTTCATTTAAAGCATTTAATTAACATGGCAAATATTATTATCGTTACCTGACAGAAGAAAAAGGTTTGAACTTGAATTTAGGTACTTGATGATTATAAATAATATTTTCTATTTGTATTTCTGAGCCTTAAAAATCATCATTTTTAATTTTCTTGGGTTTCAAATTGTTTATAACTCGAAAACGATCAACTTAAGAGAAAAATTACGACAGACCTTTTTTGTTTAGAATGGTCCAAATAATCTAAAATAATATCTGCCCGGGTTGATTTTTTTTTAATTTATAAAAAAGTTATTTCTTCTCCTTCTTTAAGTACCATGTCCGCGATGGAGGTCGGCAATCATCATAGCTCTTCGGACTTTGGGGACGGCTGCTCTGAAAAGTTAATTTGCTATACATCTATACCATTCTCTAAGGTTGAGCAGACACGATACTCTGCGTCTCCTTATGCTTCGTTTTCCTTGAATCCTTCCCTGCATGAGTTGAAACAAGTTTTATCTCTCTCCACGTGTACCTAATATGTCCGAGATATTTAAATTTTCTGGTTTTGATTGTATTTAAGACCTCCATTCAATATTCCACTGTACATATGCTTTATAGATTATCGTAAGGCGTTCGACAGGGTGAAGTGGAAACACTTATGGCAAATACTAAAAGAAGTAGGAGTACCTCAACACCTTATGAGTACCACAGAAAACATGGAAATATTCATTATACAAGGAAAGGTGGAAGGCCGAAGATCACGAGGAAGATCCCCAACAAGATGGATCGATTAAATTACAGGAACATGCAAAGGACCTATGCATGAGTTAAAAGAAATGACAGAGACAGAGATCTTTGGAGACGAACAATACACGACATCACGTCGACCACTACACTCCCTCCGGTGGGTCAGGATTAAAGAGAGAGAAGACCTCCATTTCTTTATTCATCTTTCTCAGAACCTCTTTGTTTATGAGGTGTTCTGTTCATGATATTTTCAGAATTCTTCTATACACGCACAACTCGAATGATTCCAGTATTTTCATTGGTGACGCAATCGAGGTCCAAGCTTCCCTTCCGTAAAACAAAGTCGAGAAAACGTAGCACCTAGCCAACCTTACTATTTTCTAGCCTTTTCGATTCTAATTTTAATCTCCTGGAAGTAATAATTTGTGGAGTTGATCATTGTTCCAAGATATGCATGTTGGTCTACTCGTTCTAAGTTCGATATTTTCTTCCATTTGTAAGGAGATTCTCGTTATGTATTTGAGTTTTAGATATTCTCATGAATTTTGTCTTCTTGATGATCATTGTTATACGGCTTATTCTTGGCTATATATCGCTATTCTGTTCACCAGTCTCTGAAGATCTTAGTTGAATATTTCTTAATTTGAATATGTCTTAATTATTAATAATTACTTATAGTCAGAACAAAATTCTATCTTGCTCCCTCTGTATTTTATAATAATTGTTAACATACTACATTACATAATATCAAATATATTTTATCCATTAAATAGATCAGTGTACGTCGACATTATATCGGATCTTCTACTAAACACAGAATAATAATTAACAAAAGGTGACATCAAAGGAGTTACCTACTGTCAGAACTAATTGATACGCAATACCTGGAAATTGCATGTGTATTAGCAAGAATCCTTTACCGTAATCGTCAAAGGGCATACATATTTATATACGTCATTATCTATTTAGCATTATTTACAAATTAATTCAAATAAAAACAAAGGAAATTAGGTTGTCATTTATATATTAAAATATTTATATTTTATAGCTCTAAGTGAATAAACTATTCTAATTGGAAAATAAGCCACAGTTTTACTTGAAAAAATAATTTTATTAACGTTTCGACTTCCACTTTGGGCGTCGTTGTCAAAATAAAAAATATTAATAAATTAAACAAAAATGTTGTTTCTTAGTAAAAAATTCTTCTCGCCGAGACATTGTCTCGGTTCTTTGAGCCTTGTTTTCTTTTACAATGGGTAGAATGCTAACCTGACCCATCAACCCTCCTCTTTTATCCTGGCTAGGGACCGGTTGTGAGCGTGAACGCGGCTTCTGATTCATGAAATAATCTTAGCAAATTACACTCGAGCTCTTAAAACTTACCGATTTGTAGTATCCTCGTGACAATCTGACATATATTCATACATTTTCATTTGACATAAATTAAAATTATCAAATTTCATTCGGGATACAAATGTATAAACATTAAGTGACAATAATCACGATTAAGCAGCAGTTTCACATAGCAGTTCACTGTTAAGGCAGCGACTGTTAGGTAGGCGTGGCTTGACTGTCATCTGTTCTTTGTTGTGAATCGTACCCCTTCGACCGCAGTAGATTGTTATAAGAATTACTGCGACAAGTAGAAATAATTCTAGTTTTGCTAGTAATTCTAGTAACTTATTGAAGTAAAAACTTCTTTAGGGACGTTGTGCGGTTTTTGGATGGGGGAAAAAGCATTGAATTCGCGACCGTCAGCGCCACCGTCATCGGCGACGTTGTGCGATTTTTGGATAGGGAAAAAGCATTGAATTGGCGACCGTCATCGCGACCGTTATCGCGACCGTCATTGCGACCGTCATTTCTTATGCTATATACTATGTGTATGTATATATAAATTGTGCAGAGGTATTTAAATTTAAAATAAATGTAAAACCTATTTTAGGATGGGGAAAAAGGATTGATTTCGCGACCATCATCGAGACCGTCTTCTCTTGGGCGAAATAAATTTTGTACGTATATTTATTATGTCTATGTAGGTATATATAAATTGTGTAGGAGAATTTAAATTTAAAATAAATGTAAAATCTATTTTGAAATGGAGAAGAAGGATTGATTTCGCGACCGTCGTCGCGACAGTCATCACTTCGACGAAATAAATTTTGTACGTATTTTATTATAATGTACGTATAATAATAGTAATATTATTGAAGTTAAAACTTCTTTAGGGACGTTGTGCACTTTTTAGATGGGGAAAAGTGTTGAATTAGCGATCGTCATCGCGACCGTCATTGCTTCGACGAACTAATTTTTGAAGTGAAAACTGCTTTAGGGACATTTTGCACTTTTTCGATGGAAAAGTATTAAATTAGCGACCATCATTGCTTTAACGAAATAATTTTTGAAAACTTCTTTAGAGACGTCGTGGTCTATTTAGAGGGAGAAAAATATTGAATTAGCGACCGTCATCGCGACCGTCATTGGTTCGACGAAATAAATTTTTGAAGTGAAAACTTCTCTAGGGACCTTGTGTACTTTTTAGATGGGGAAAAAGTATTGAATAAGCAAACGTCATCGCGACAGTCATTGCTTCGACGACAATAAATTTTTGAAGTGAAAACTTCTTTAGGGACGTTGTGCCCTTTTTACATGGGGAAAAAGTATTGAATTAGCGACCGTCATCGCGACCGTCATTGCTTCGACGAAATAAATTTTTGAAGCGAAACTTTTTTAGGGACGTTATACACTTTTTAGATGGAGAAAAAGTGTTGAATTAGCGACCGTTATCGCTTCAGCGAAATAAACTTTGAAATGAAAACTTCTTTATTAGGGACGTTGTGCACTTTTTAGATGGGGAAAAATATTGGGTTTGCGACTGTCATCACTTTGCCGAACGAAATTTCGTGCGTATATATATTATGTGTATGTACCGGGTGTCCCAATAAGAATGGCGTTCGGCCATATCTCAGGAACCGTTTATAGTACAGCTTTGGGAAAAAAAATTTATAACAAAATTTGCCTCGAGAAAAGCCTGGAAATTATTTTCATAATTGTAAGTCCACCGCTAGAGGGCGTAATTAAATATCAAAAATTAAAAAATCGAAATTTTACAAAATTTGCCTAATGAAAGGACACTGGAAATCCGATTATCGTATTCTTCATAAAATTTTGCGCATATTTTATTTCACAAGTTTAAGTCTACCTGTGCAAATAAGAGGTGGGGGTGAGTGCGAACATTGTTATGAAAAAATCGCTGTAAGTCCGGTTCTGCTTAATCGATTTTTGCAAACTTGGTCTTGTTGAAAATAGCTCTTTTTCGTCAATGTAATTGATGCCTTTGGTGATAATTCGTTATAATTTGGAAACAGCCTATTACGTAATATGCCGGTTAGGAGGCGCTATTCATTTTCTTTTTAGAAATCTAGTTTTCTTTGGAAAATATTAAATACAAGTATGTATTTTTTTTTCCTGTATTACAAAATTAGACCAAATTAGCAACAGAATACCGAAAACCTCATAGGTCTGGATCCCGCGTATGAAAAAAATTGATTAATAGCAAGCTGAAAATTTGTTAATAGCTTAAGGGTGTCTAGTCGGACAAACTTTGATATATGGGAACACTGGAACAGGGGAAGTTTTAATTGTGGAAAAGGTTAAAAATTTGGAACGGTCAGACCACGAAAACGGCACATGTATTTTGTCCGACAGAACAGACTTAAACTCTCCGAACAGAGATTAAACTCTCACGCAAAAATCAGACTGCTATTTATCACGAAATCGGCGTTTTAAGAGTGGAACATGTAGAATATGCCAAATGACAGGAATTATGACAGGTGATAAATAGCAGTCTGATTTTTGCATGAGAGTTTAATCTCTGTTCGGAGAGTTTAAATCTATTCTGTCGGACAAAATAAATGTGCCGTTTTCGTGGTCTGGCCGTTCCAAATTTTTAACTTGTTCCACAATTAAAACTGCCCCTCTTCCAGTCTTCCAATATATCAAAGTTTATCCGACTAGACACCCCTAAGCTATTAACAAATTTTCAGCTTGCTATTAATCAACTTTTTTTCACACGCGGGATCCAGACCTATCATGTCTATACCTTTTTTCTATCTCGAGATATCTTAAGAAACGTGTAAATTTTAAACATAGCTGTTGCTGTCATATAAGTGGAAGTATATAGAAGCAAGTAGTGTGCTTTGGAAAAAACAAAGAAACATTTTTCAGATGTCACCGTATATAATAAATCAAAACAAAATATGAAAAAATCTACTACTGGGGTGACGTCTTTGGGGATATTTCATTGCATATATTCTAGCCGCAACAGTTGCATTTCTTATGCATTCAAAGAATGTGGCTATCATATCAAATGCTTCTTAGTTTGTGAGAATCATCTTGAATTTCACTCTGTATAAATTTTATATAAATTTTAATAGAAACAAACTGCAACAAACCATCAATGAACAAATTTTTATGTTTTATTGATTTGACACATGATTTGACACATGATGATTTTTGAAGTTAATACTTCTAATAGTTCTATTTTCTCCCTAGCACACTACTTGTTTCCACTTTGACTTCCTTAACTTAGTTTACCGGTGACAATAACAGTTATGTATTTATCTTAGTTGGGAATAGGATAATTGATATCAAACTATAATGAAATAAAAATTAAAAATTTGTGTAGAAAATCTGACGTTCTTATATTTTCTACGATTCATCGAGAGAAAAGCAAATGCGCGGAGGAAACAATTCATAAAAATTTACATATTAACGCTATTTTTTGGTATTATTTTAAGTATTAAAATTAGTGTAATATTTAAACAAAAATAAAATTAAACTTTTTAAAATATATTTATTTCTTTAAAATCATAATAGTAGAAGTATAACTTCTTACTCGCGTACAAAGTACACACACTCTTTTTTTGTTATATTTTATAGTGTTATTTGTCTTATTGTTGTTTTGATTCATTATATACGGTGACATCTGGACAATGTTCCTTTGTTTTTTTTATAGCACACTACGTGCTTCGATATATTTCCACCTATATGACAGCAACAGTTATTTTTAAAATTTACACGTTTCTTAAGATATCTCGAGATAGAAAAAAGGTATCGACATGCAGTTTTCGGTATTCTGTTGCTTATTTAGTCGAATTTTGTAGTACAGGGAAAAACATACATACTTGTATTTACTATTTTCCAAAGAAAACTAGATTTGTAAAAAACAATAAATAGCGCCTTCTAGCCGGCATATTACGTAATAGGCTGTTTCCAAATTATAACTATTACATTGAAGAAAAAGAGCTCTTTTCAACAAGACCAAGTTTATAAAAATCCATTAAGCAGAACCGGACTTACAGCTATTTTTTCATAACAAGGTTCCCACTCACCCCCACCTCTCATTTGCACAGGTAGACTTAAACTTGTAAAGTAAAATATGCACAGAATTGTATGAAGAATACGATGATTGGATTTCTAGTGCCCATTCATTGGGCAAATTTTTGTAAAATTTCGATTTTTTAATTTTTGATATTTAATTGCGCCCTCTAGCGGTGGACTTAGAATTACGAAAATAATTTCCAGGATTTTCACGGGGCAACTTTTGTCATAAAATTTTTTTTCCCATAGCTGTAGTATAAACGGTTCTTGAGATATGGCCGAGAGCCATTATTATTGGGACACCCGGTACATGATACCAAAAAGAACCAGATATTATGGTCCCGTAGCCCAAATACGTTCAAGTTCGCACATAATGACATAACTGGAGACCAATTTGAACTTGAATTCTTGTTAAAGTTAAATGCGATTTGTACTTATGCATTCTGTCATGAAATTATTCAATTAGCAAAACAATATTAAACGACTTTTTTGTGTTATTTGTTTATAAAGACATCTTACCTTTACAAAGATAAAATATAAAATACCTACACTAATTTTACATCCGCGAACGATTCAAACTATTCGGACGTTACGAACCATTACGAACGTGCCGGTCTCCAGTTGCGTCACGACTCCCCCTCCCTTCAGGATGCGCAATAATCTTCTTATTTATAGTATCATGTTTATGTATACATAAGTAGCATAGAACGTACGAAACGCGTATATGATATAGGTATAGGTATAGCACTTCTTTTTGGATGGGGAAAAAGCATTGATCTCGTAATTTATATATACTCTAAGAAGTTTTCACTTCTGTCGGCCCTCCCATGAGTGCTTTAATTTTTTTTTTTAAATAAAAATGGCGAAATCTGTAAAACGCATTGCGTTCTCGGATGAAAAAATGATTTTAATAATCGAGTTATACTGCGAATATGACTGCTTATGGGATATAAAATCTCCATTTTACAATAATATAGATGAAGACACCGTAAAAAAGAGGACATCATCCATAAGAGCAACGTATCTACTAGAAAAAAATCAAAGTCATGATAGCCAATGATCAGGAGTGAGCACAGATGATATTACTGTCCAACGTTCCAATCATCCAGTATTATTTTACCGTATATTCGTTTCGCCACCAAGGGTACTTTTTTTCAATAATATTTTTTTCTTCAATAATAATATATGAGTAGTTATAGTATACCCTCTACACCTAGTTTTTTATTCGGCGCCATCTTTAAAAACCGACTGTTTCATTTGGATATACGGGTAGTGAATCAGAAGGTAGCAGTAAAACCCACCGCATTAGAAATATCCCCACTGCTAAAAGGCGCTGCAATAACAGTGAACTGCTATGTGAAACTGCCGCTTTATGTTTTTCAACTTGTCACAATGAACAACATGAGCAGGTTTAGCAAATACTCAGATGAAGATATATCAATAAAATATTAGATGGGTGTGTGTGCTGTCGGATTTCTTTTACTTTGGATAATTTACTAATATATTAGTGAAATCTATTTAAAAATACCATTCTTTTCATGAAATAATTTTACCCAATTACACTCGACCTTATAATATTACGCATTTGTATTGCCCTCGTGACAATTTTTAACATAATCTACTTTAAAGATAAGAAGTTAAAACTTGTCACTCGGGATACACATCGTGTGATTTTAGAGCTCTTGTGTAATTATAAGATAAGTTATAATTTCAAAAACCGTTCCTTTCCTATTTTTCTTATTGGTTCAGCGATATCCAGAAGTTTATCCAAACTGTTAATATAAAAAGGTTTGTTCGACAATTATACGTAGATAGAGATATAGTCAGATACATAAAATCTCTTTACTTAGAATTGATAAGACATATAAAGAGACGCAACCAGTCAGATATGTTGAGAAGGATAACCAACTGGACACCATTATGGCCCAGGTGTAGAGGAAGGCCTAGAAGAAGATGGCTGAATGATGTAGAAGAAGACGTAAGAGTAATTAATGTAAAAGACTGGAAAGTTCACTACAATGACAAGAAAAATGGAAAATAGTTACGACAGTAGTAGAGACACATAGTAAGCTATAAATTACATAGGAGTACACCACCTCATCCAAGAGTAGGATTTTGAACACCCTGGAGTTAGCTATACAGTAGAGTGGTGCGAAAAAAGTCAAGTTGATAATTCCGTGTCGCTATAGTGCGGAAAAGTTGCGATTGGTAATTACAAGAAAAACAAAAAAAGAATTATTCAAATCGGACTTTATCTTCCGATCCCGCAACAGGCCTAAAGATTATGAAAAAAAATGAAATTTTACCTTTTTTCAAAATAAATTTTATTTATCCTTCGTGTACGTTTTATTTATCGCTATAGAAAAAATTTATTTAAAGTTTGCATGGTAGAGTAATAAAAAAAAGTAGATTTACGCATTTAATGAATATCTTCCGATCCCGCCAATCAAAATCTATAAATATTTGAAATTTTTGATGATTTTGATCAATTAAAAAACAGTTAGTTATCTCATTTTTCTGTTACATTGTGAAGCTCTTCGCTTGTTTAGATATTATGTAATAATATTTAAACAACCCAGAACTCAAAAAGAGGGGGTGGTGGCAGTTCTAGCCCCACACGCACCCCTCTCTCCAACCAACCAATGAGTGTGTGTTTTTTACATTATTTACATATGTACATTTCTATTTCGTCTGTTTGTGTCCAGCTCTTAAACATCAACTTTGTATTGATTCCTTGATAAAATCTGGCAGCATGGACCTTGATTTAAATGTTTTCCTGATGAATCCATCTGTTGATTGGGGCTCACATACATTAGCATTAGACGATGCTTCCTTGGGCAACTTTAGACACCGCTCGTCGGCTTGCATGTGGCAGGGATAGTTTTGTACATTCCAGTCTGACATGTCTCCCGATGTAATACAAGAAGTTATATCTTCATTTGAAACTCTTCGAAGAACTGGTGGAGAAGGTAGTTTTGTAACATTCCAGTCTATTATTTCAGTGTAGTCCTGTGCTTGAAAATTTAAAGTAGGAGGGATGAAATTTCTAATACTTTTGCCCTTGGATTTAGTCTGTCCGGATTTTAACACTCTCCTTGGTCCTAGCTCTCTAATGTGTTTCCTTTCTCCCTACTACTTGAAATTTTAAAGCACAGGACAAAACTAAAATAATAGACTGGAGTGTTGCAAAACTATCTTTTCCACCACTTCCTCGAAGAGTTTCAAATGAAGATATAGCTCCTTGTATTACATCGGGCGACATGTCAGACTGGAATGTACAAAACTATTCCTGCCACAAGCCAGCTGATGAGCGGTGTCTAAAGTTGGCCACGGAAGCATCGTCTAATGTATGTGGGCCTAAATCAAGAGAGAGATGCATCAGGATAACACTTAAATCAAGGTCCATGCTGCCTGATTTTACCAAGAAATCACAATGCAAAGTTGGTATTTGAGAGCTGGACACAAACAGATGAAAAAGAAATGTACATATGTAAATAATACTAAAAACACACACTCATTGGTTAGTTGGAGAGAAGGGTGCGTGTGGAGCTAGAAGTGCAACACCACCTAGTTTTGAGATCTGGGTTATTTAAATATTATCATACAATATCTAAATAAGCGAAGAGCTTCACAATGTAACAAAAAATGAGATAAATTAATGTTTTTTCATTTTTCAAATTCATCAAAAATTTCAAATTTTTATAGATTTTGATTAACCTTGCGGGATCGGAAGATATTCATTAAATGCGTAAATCTATTTTTTTTTATTACTCTGCCATGCAAACTGTAAATAAATTTTACTATAGCGATAAATGAAACGTACACGAAGGATAAATAAACATTTTTTGAAAAAAGGTAAAATTTCATTTTTTTCATAATCTTTAGGTCCCTTGGATCGGAAGATAAAGTCCGATTTGAATAATTATTTTTTTGTTTTTCTTGTAATTACCAATCGCAACTTTTCCGCACTATAGCGATACGGAATTATCAACTTGTCTTTTTTCGCATCACCCTACTATACAGTGATGAACCAGCTAATAACCGCCAAAATAGCGCAAAAGATGAAAAACGTAATAAGTACATTGCGAAACAAAAAGAGATGAAGCTAGTGGAGATGGAAAGGATCGTTATAAAGGTATAAATTAACATTACATTACATAATTTCACACGTTTAGACGTATCAGAAGAGTATGTCAACTGTCACTATGACAGTAGAATTTTATAAAATACTCCTGTCACAGCCGTCTAAAGGTGGGAAACTATGAATGTAACGTTAATTCATACGTATATAACGATCATTTCCACCTACACTAGTTTCATCTCTTTTTGTTTTGCAATGTATTATGTTTTCCATGTTTTGCGCTATTTTGCCGGTTATTAGCGCGCTCATCACTGTATAATAGTAATCCGTAGTAGTCCAGAAAGCCACTGCGCATCCGCTGGGAAAAATATTCTGATTCGGATTTTTTGCACAATCTTGCTCAAAAAGGACCCCTTTTAACAAATTTGCATGTTGCCAGTACCAAAATTGAGTCAAAAATTTTTTAAATTTTTTTTTGTTTTTTTCCTAAAGTTATTTTTTTGCATGGAACAAAGTTTTTTTAGGTTTTTTGGATCATTCCAAACAGAAAAGGTCTTTAGTGACATTTCTCTAAAGTTAATAGTTTTTGACATATAAGCGATTAAAAATTGAAAAATTGCGAAATCGGCCATTTTTAATCCTCAAAAACTATGTGAAAAACTGAAAATTTGAATGTTGCCAAGGAAGGCAGATATTCTTTCAACATCGGTTGATGAAATTCCGAAGAGTTTTTTGCAATACAATATTCAAAACTCTTTTGTTTTTTAATTACGTATCAAGCGTGCGCGACACTATTTTCCACCAACATTATGGTGCAAATGAAAGGAATAAATTCGTTATTTCGTAAACCGGCGACTTTAAAGGAAAATTCCGAAACAGGTCGATTTTTATTTTTAAGTTATTGTATTGTGGCATATTATATGGTATACTAGTGACGTCATCCATCTAGGCGTGATGACGTAATCGATGATTTTTTTAAATGAGAATAGGGGTCGTGTGCTAGCTCATTTGAAAGGTTCTTCAATTCTCTATTCAGTAATATAAACATTTCTATAATTATTTATAGTGTCCTTCTACTTCTTTCTTTGTCAAATAATTTAATTTAATAAAAATTTTTTGGACACCCTGTATAAAAAATTATGTAAATGTTTACACTACTGAATAGAGAATTGAACAACCTTTCAAATGAGCTGCCACGCGACCCCTATTCTCATTTAAAAAAATAATCGATTACGTCATCACGCCCAGACGGATGACGTCACTAGTATACCATATATGCCGGAATATCATAACTTAAAAATAAAAATCGACCTGTTTCGTGTTTTTTTCCTTAAAGTCGCCGGTTTACGAAATAACGAATTTATTCCTTTCATTTGCACCATACTGTACACACATGCAACGGTGGAAAATAGTGTCGTGCACGCGTGATTAGAAATTAAAAAACAAAGGAGTTTTATATCATATATTGCAAAAGACTCTTCGGAATTTCATCAATCGATGTTTAAAGAATATCTACTTACCTTTCATTCAGCAACATTCAAATTTTAAATTTTGCACATAGTTTTTGAAGGTTAAAGATGACCGATTTCGCAATTTTTCAATTTTTAATCGCTTATATGTCAAAAACTATCAACTTTAGAGAAAAGTTACTAAAGACCTTTTCTATAAAAAACCTAAAAAAATTTGTTCCTTGAAAAAAAAATAATTTTAGGAAAAAAAACGAAAAAAAAAATTTTAAAAATTTTTGACCCACTTTTGGTCCTGGCAACATGCAAATTTGTTAAAAGGGGTCCTTTTTGAGTAAGATTGTGCAAAAAATCCGAAGCGGAATATTTTTCCTAGCGGATTTCTGGACTATAGTGATTGTAATGCTTAATGAATGAATGAACAGTATTAGCATAATAAATAAGTACCTAACTAATTGTTAATTTGTAATTAATTAAACATCCTAACCACTTTAAATCTTAATATTAATAGCTACAACTAAATGCTTTGCAATATTTACGGCCTTTAAACTATGTCTTCCATCACCTGAAATTGAATTATATACTCGTATTAAAAATGAACGTTCTATATCTACATACAGTATGGTTAGTGTGACCAACTAGCCCGAAAAATCCGGGACATGGCCCGAATTACGAAGTCATGTCCCGGCGTCCGGGACAAGGCTTCCGGGCCATCCGAATTTTCAACGTTTTGGTAAAATTCTATTTTGAAATTTTGAATACGTTATTCTTCTAAGAATTCACATCAAACTGAATTGGTAGGATGAAGAAAAATCGACTATCTCTAGAGTGTATTACAAACAATGGTAATACTAATACCACATCCAAAACGCATCCAAAACGCATGCGTTTTATATCGTGGTATTATAGTTCTACGAAAACTAAAACGGTGGACTTTTTTCGTTCCTGCATTTTAATTGTCTTCTGAAAAAAAATGGCCCGATTTTCACTAGTAATACCACTAGAGGTCAAATTATTTCCGGAAATTTTTTTGAGATCATGAATATTTTGAAAATTTCCCGAGTCGCAGACGAGGGAAATTTTCTAAAAATATTCATGATCAAAAAAAAATTTCCGGATATTAATTTGACTTCGCGTGGTATTCGGTAAGAAAATTCCACACCTTTGCATTTGAAAATCCAAAGCTGCATGAACAGATTAATAGCGCGCCATAGCTTTGTCAGCAATTATTTAGGCTTTCAAATTCGTAATTTCTGCTCATTGTAGTTGCATGGGAATACCATTTCAAGATAGAAAATAGTATATTCTTCAATTTTACATAAGTTTTGAGTAACTACAAGTGATAGAAAATGAATCAAAACTAAATTATGTAAACAAATAAAAACCAGTCTGTCAAAAATGTTCTGTTATTGTAAACGTCAAAAAATTTCCACTATAATTCGCTGTTGGGTATCCCACGAGCAAAAAATTTCCGATAAAATACCTCCGTTGCCATGGTGATCTGTCAAAATAACGTATTTTGATTGGTTCAAAATTACAGGTGTGGAATTTTCATTGAAATGTCCCGGATTTTAGGTATTTTTTTCAGCATTGTCCCGGATTTGACTCAATATGGTGCAAATCTACGTAATAAATTCGTTATTTCTTAAGCCGGCGACTTTCCGAAAATTTCCGAAATGGGTCGTTTTTTATTTTTAACTTATCAGTTTTTGGCATATATATCATACTAGTGACGTCATACATCTGGGTGTGATGACATAATCGAGAATTTTTTTAAATTACTATAGGGGTAGCGCGCTAGCTCATTTAAAATGTTATTCAATTATCTATTCAGTATAATAAAATTTAACATTATGATTTATACAGGGCATCCAGAATAATGTTTTTTATATTAGATAAATTAATTAACACAAAAAGAAGAATCTATGTAATTTATTTAATTCAAAATACGTTTTACTGCTGTCAGCAAAAAGAAAAAAAAATATTTCTTTCACAAATAAACATGGCTGTTCGCTAAAATTTAATGTTAAAGCTGCCACTCACCTGCCTCTTGGCAGTTTGAACATTTAAGTTAAGCGACAGGCAATGTTCATTTTTCAAAAAAAAATTTGTTTTTGACAGCAGTACAATGTATTTTGAACTACTTAAATAAATTACATATATTCTTTTTTGTGTCATTAAAAATAATTGGAACAACCTGCACAAATAATTATTTTAATGTCTGTATTATCGTATAGGGAATTGAATAACCTTTCAAACGAGCTAGCACACGACCCTATTCTCATTTAAAAAATTATCGATTACGCCATCACATCTAGATTGGATGAAGTCACTAGTATGATATAACACCAAAAAGTCATAATATAAAAATAAAAATTAAGCTCTTGCGGTGTTTTTACTGGATAAAGTCGCTGGCTTACAAAATACCAATTTATTTTGCACCATACTATAATGTATTTAGAGCATATACTTTAAGGAAGATAATAAATCTGGCTCAATTTATAATTCTCTAGAAATCCCATTCAAAACTTTTAAACATTAGCTAAAAACGAAGACCTTCATTCTTGTCAACAATATATTTAATTTTTTTCATTAACTAACCATTAACTCCAGGTGCCAATTAAATTGTTCACTTTAAATTATGTACTTTTTTTGCTGGCTCACAATGTTCATATCTTGTCTTTTCAATAAGATAATTGTGGAAGCTATTAATTTATATTTTTTATTGACATATGCAAAATGCTGTTTTATTTTCAGATTTTTAATATGTTTTTTTGCTTCTCGAATGACTTCGAAAATATCATCCTGAAATGCTGACATATTTTGGACAAAAACAAATTAATATAAAATCTAATTACAATCACCAAGGCTTAATCCCGTAAAAATATCATATTTACCTTATTATTCATGCCGCAAGCAAACAAAATCAGAACATTTCTATTTTTATTTATTAGAAAAAAAATATTAAAACTTTCAGCTGTATTGGAATTTTTATTTCACACAACACACCACTCGCTTCTTCACATTTTATATGTATGTATATCCCACTCCACTCTACAGCATCAGATCCCTATTGCTTTGAAATACTGACCCTAGATAGCTTAAACTAAACTAGATACGTTTTTGTTACCTTAAGGTGCATACCGACAGCCAGAAAGTTTTATAAAAAAGAATTTTACACGGTGATTAGATTACGCTATTCTCACCCATTGTCCGATGAGAGCATTTTTTAATAAACAGTATGCTAATACATAAAATGCTATTATTAATCTGTTTTTGACCTTTCTCCCCACTATAAAATTTATAACCCTAAGCATACATAGAAAAGGCCCAAGAAGTTGTTTGAGGAAAAATTCGCCGGTTCAGAAGAAGATTGACGCAACAACAAAATGCATAATTCTTAAGAAGAGCAAAAAACGAATTTTTGATGTCAAAATCATAAAGTATGATCAAAATTAGCCATTCACCACACCGTGGTCAGGATCTCGAAACGTAAGCGTTTTTTGGGGTGTGCCGCTTGTGTATGAAGTAACATAACTTTTTTCCTATTGTATATTTTGACTTAAAATTTTCCAAAAAACTTCTTCATGAATTATGTTTTATTGATGTGCTGATTAAAATTATAAACTAAGAAGGTTGTCACTTAACTATTTTAAGTAAACATGAAACTAACAAAATTTGATGACAAAATGTCTAAAAACTAACAACTCCTTTTTTAACGTGTTTAAACATTTTGGGCAAATTTCATTGTTATCTACATACTTTAAAGATGACACAGTAAAATTTTTAAAAGGAAATATTTACAGCGACCAAAGATACAGCGAGGTTAATTTGAAAAATCATTAAAATTGATTTTCGGTATTTTGTATAAAATTTGATTTTTGAATAGGTTGCACCAAATCTAGATAAATAAAAACTTCATGTTCGGATTCAGTGGATAACGATTGCTGCCGCTCGACTAATATAAATATATATTGTTCTTCCGCTATAACTTTTCCCATGCATCACGATTCATTTTCAAACAAATTAAGTCAAAACATAAAGTGAAACGCACGTCGATGTGTATAGCATATAGTATACATTATACACAATGTATATACACGTCGACGTGCGTTTCACTTTATGTTTTGACTTAATTTGTTTGAAAATGAATCGTGACGCATGGGAAAAGTTATAGCGGACGGAGTATAGATAGAAAAGTATTTTTTTTTTATTGTATTCCTATGAGAATTCGAGAATCTGGTCAAGATTGGAGCGCTGTAAAACCTAGATAATAAATGAAATTAAACAACTTTATATGTAGTGAAAATCCTCTACAAAATCGCTATAATGGTATTTTATTGTGAAATGAACGGAAAAAAAGTTATAACCTCCAAAAGGAAACTTCTTACAAAATTTTCTCTTATTTTGTTTATCACTTTTTTTTGGTCACTTGACGATAAAAAATAATAGATATAAAATTGTAGAAAATTTAATGTGCTACATTTTATGTGTAATTAAATTTTATGTAGGATTGCTAGTTTAGGAGATGGAGCGCGAAAGCCCTTTGCACCCCTATTTCCAATATGGCGGCCAATATGGGACAAGGGTGGCGATCCAAAAAACTTGAACTAAAGCTTCTACTGAACCGCCCTATACATTAAAAAAAAATAAAATTGACTCCTCTAAGAAACGCAACCCTAAATTTAACATTTCAATGGACTATTACTATTGCGATCTCTATTTGGGTGTCATATTATGCAGCAGCTTAACCCGCGAGTAGTCGCGCGGTGAGATAGAATCTCAATTTTTACCTTTTTTCGCGATAACTTGATGAAAAATTTTGCAATTTTGAAAAAATTAAGTGCCTCGAGTAAGGGTGTAGTAATGCGTAGGATTTTTTTTTTCTTCTTCTTCTTCTTTTTGTGGAATTTATGGCTTTGAGGATAGCCAATTAGCTTTAACCCGCGAGTAGTCGCGCCGTTAAATAGAATCTCACATTTCATCCTTTTTCGTAATACATAAAACCTGTCAGTAACGGCCACTAAAAATGAAAGAACTATTGGCCGATATAGAAAGGTGGCCGCTATTGCCAATTTTTGTAGTCTACATATAATTAGTTTGGGAAATTTTTAAACTGGCCGTTAGGAGAGGTGGCCGATGTTGGCAGGTGGCCGTTAACACAGGTTCTACTGTACAGTAGAATTTGTCAGTAACGGCCACTAAAAATGAAAGAACTATTGGCCGATATAGAAAGGTGGACGGTATTGCCAGTTTTTGTAGTCTACATATAATTAATTTGGAAAATTTTTAAACTGGCGGTTAGGACAGGTGGCCGATGTTGGCAGGTGGCCGTTAATACAGTTTTTTTAATAAAATTGTTAGAAATATATATTTTCAATATAAAAAGTAGATTAGAACAGTACAAAATAAAAATTTGTTTTAAATTCGTATTTTGAGATATAATCTCACACGCGACTATCGACGTTACAGAAGTGAGCGCGACTACTCCCGGGTTAAAGTTAGTAGTTTCTAAGGTTTATTATCCAATTTACAGTTTCATTATCTTTTATTTTATGTTACTAACGATTGACACAATTTCAGTAAATTGTATTTGATATTGATTTTTTTCTCTGACTCTTTGTAAGCTTTTTCCATAAAATTGTAAAATTTTCTGCCAAAATAAAGCATAATATTTCCAAAAAATAAAAAGGACACTTACGAAAATGTAATAATTATTTAAAAGGATCTGACTATTGGTGAAAATCAGCTATCGCATCCTTATAATACTTTTTGCAAACCATCTCAACCACAAAATGCTCCTGTACGTAAGTGACTGACAACTTGACAACGGTACCATTGAAGCTGAGGATATTTTTTTCTCTATTACAAATTTCCGACCCACACCGCACTTTGGAAGGTTTATATTTTGTTCACGTTCTGATTAATGAGCACTTTCTGGTAAATGTTTGAGGATTCTGATAGAAACTAAAGTAATAATATTTGACGAAAGGAAAACACAACCCATCTTAAATTTAATTCTAGACGGACGCACTCTTACAACTTATAAAATAAAATTATTGGGAATGAGATTTTACTTCTAATTCAAATTAATATCGCACAAATGAACTAATTTAATCATGCTAACAGAGAATAAACCTTTCTAAAAGTCCTTTCCAATCATGCGATGTAGCCACAACTATCCTTCTACGAATATATCAAACTCTAATTAGAAGCAAACTAGATTACAGCTATAATATAATAATATATTCAGCAACATAGACTGTTACTAAAAGTCAATTGCATAAACTGGACATAATTCTATTAACAGCATTACGCTTAGAATCTTTCATCCGGTATCCGGAGCTTTCAGAACCACACCAATTAGTAGTCATCAAGTACTAGCGGAGGAAACACCGTTAATATATTATATGGTCATTATTTTCAATCTTTTATTCTACAAAATATCTCAGGATAAAGGAAAACATCTTCATGAAAAGATGAATAAGGAAAAACTCTCCAAGTCTCTACTCAAATCACTCCCCTAGAAACTTGTATTTTGAGATTTTAGAGCCACTTTTACAAACCGATGCCAGCCTCTTCTCTGGAAAGTTGAAATACCAAAAGTAGATCTTACTTTACTCAACTATCTTAAACATTCACAAAATCCTTCTGAAATAGAACAATTCAGTCTACCATCCACAGATATTCTGATTTCAAACTAATTGTCACTGATGCCTCTAAAAGCAATAATGGTATGGCTGTTGCACCTATTTTCGAAGACAGTACTTCAGTCACCCACCCAGCCCAGCAAAGAAGTGTAGCGTATGTACTGAAGAAATACAAACAATCACCAATGAACTTAACGAATCTACCAGCAAGGATACAAATTGTCTTATTATATCAGAATATATGAGTGCCTTAAATGGTATCAAACAGATGTATCCTACGCAAGCCAATTTATCACAAATAAAAGGCATGACATGCTATACAGTTCCCAAACATGCGACAACACATACAATTTTTATGGGTACCACATCATGTTGGCATAAGGCAGCTGATCAAGCAGCAAGTGAAACTATCAATAACATATCAATCCCTAGAATGCAAAAAAATCATTTTCAGACCAAAAAAGAATAATAAACATCTATATTAATAAAACCTGACAAGAAAAATAGAGCTAGGCGGAAGCAAAACTAAAAATTCCAGTTCAAAGACATGACTCAGTAGTTTTCAACTTACTGCGGCTAGGTCTAAGGCTTTGGCCACACGGGCGATTTTTTACGGCGCTGTAAGAGCAGTAAGCGCCGTAAAATTACGCGGCAGTAAGCGCGGTAAAAAGCATGGCCACACGTGGATGTAAATTACGGCGTGTCGGCAATAAAATTAATTCGTCACTTCGTTTGTGACATGACGCCAAAGATAGGCTGGTTCGATGTTGCTGCGCAATATTTTACAGCTCCGTCTGGCCATCTTCTATTCTCAGCGGGGGACCCATTTTCGCGCTTATTTTTACGGCTCTTACGGCGCCAAAGATGGGCCGGTTCGATGTTGCTGCGCGATATTTTACAGCTCAGTCTGGCCGTTTACTATTCTCACCGTGGGACCCATTTTCGCGCTTATTTTTATAGCTTTTACGGCGCCGTAAAAAATCGCCCGTGTGACCAAAGCCTCACAAAATATACACATGGATACATCATTTCCAAGGACTCTCAGCAGATTGGCCACAACTGTCAAATAACAATTTCAGTGCTATATAATATGATAGACTGTCAAGTTTGCTCATAGCAAGATTGACAGCACAAATGCGGAAATATAATACGACCAAACTCTAATAGCAGACATTAGCAAAACAATAAAGTTTCTCAGAAATTGTAAAATGTATAAAACATTGTTAATATTTCATCAAACATTTGTATTCTTGAAAACTCCTATATAAATGTAAATACAGGGTGATTGATTAGTGGGGCAAAGCTCCGTATATCCGTTACAGTAATAGATAGCAATAAAAGTTAATAACAAAAATTGTAGCCAACCTTAAGTTTCACATTTCAAAATTAATTAGAATATTACGGTGTGTTCCATAACATGGTGGAAGATCAGATTTATGTTTTTTTTTTAATGGAACACCCTGTATTTTATTTTATATTGGAAATCTTCTTAACTTCTCCATTACAAAAATATAAAGGTTTATTATGTTATACATGGCATTTACAAAGTTATAGGTAACCAATTTTATACGAAAATCGTAACAAGTTCAACTCACTGTAAAAATAAAAATAACCACAAAAGCAATAGATTATTAATGCCATATTTTTTTATTTATTGTCAAAATTTTCATAAATGATTCAAGAACACAAATACATTATTTTGTCAGTTATTTTAAATTGAACACCCTGTATTTTATATCACTGTCGAAATGTACCATTACCGTACTGTAATTTTGTTATAATATTTCCTATGTATAAATTTATTAGTTTTAGAGATATTTCCATTTTTTTAGAGCAAATTATGAATTACGGGTCTAAAACTGAAAATTTACAATAATTACTGATTATCAATCCGGTAATAAATAAATGTAACGATGTACCAAATAAAGAAAAAAAATTTATTATTTATAAATTTGACAAAACAAAACAGAAAGACAAAATACAACATTTTGTGAAAACAATTAAAAACTACCTTTGTATGTAAATGTAACAATGTAACAAATAAAGAACGACAAATATTTTATCAGTAAAAAATTTTATACTCGTAAAAAAAAACATGAACAAAAAGTAAAATATTTTTGAAAAAATTAAAAGCTATTTTTAATAAAATATTTTAAATATTTAATTAAATAAGTTGTTCAAAATGACCTCCTAACATATTTGAGCATGCCTAAAAACGGTCATTGAATGAGCTACTTACACTACGAAGTATTTGTAAAGTAACACTTCAAAATACACTTTGTATTCTATCTTTCATCTCATCTCTTGTTGTTAGAGGCATTTTTTACGATTTTCATATACGATTGGTTATAACTGTGTAAATACCCTATGTAGCATACCAAACCTTTATATTTTTGTAATGGAAAAGTTCAGAAGATTTCGAATATAAAATAAAATACAGGGTGTTCCGTTAGAAAAAAAAAGTTTCGTCTGCCACTACGTTATCGAACTCCCTGTAACATTCCAACTAACTTTGTAATATGAAACTCAAAGTTGGCTACAATTTTGTTATTGCTTTATCGCTATCTATTACTATAACGGATCTCCGGAGCTTTATCCCACTAATCAATCACCCTGTATATGCTATGTGTAAAAATTTTGTACGAAAATAAAAATAAACCACCCTGCTAATAACCCTAGGGGTTGATGCGGTTAAAAAAAACTATGATGGAATCAAAACAAAATAAAAATAAAAATTACATTTGAAAAATATCCATTCTCGGTGTTTTGTTTTTATAAATTCACATTTTTGATCATATACCAATTCAATTACACTCAATCATTTTCATCAATTCAACTGCACTTAATCCTTTTTAAATATAAAATAATACAATTTTAAATTTTGTTTGCAATTTTACACGGAAATATTACACCGAATAGGGAACTTGCATAAAATTTTAAATTCGAAAAAAATGCTATAAACCACAACAGGACCTAATTTAAGATACATCGACGGCGGAAAGGCAGGACCTCGTAACTGAATAATTTGTATAAAATGAGTTATAAAATGAGTATAAACTTCGGTTTTCGCTTTAGAATAAATATGTATCGGCACCTATTAAACAACGGTTACAGCTGGAAAAGCCTTCTGGAAGCCTTACAGAATTTTTTCCAACTGTAACCGCTGTTTAATCGGTGCCGATACACTTATTCTAAAGCGAAAACCGAAGTAACTCATTTTATATTAATTTTTCAGTTACGAGGTTACATTCATATCATTATAATGTTTAAGGTCCGCGCCATTAATTCAATACCTCTGGTATGTGTTTACTTCATTTTATATCATTTTATTTTTTACCTCAGTTTTATAAATCTTTAGATAGTTACTGTAAACTATATTATATTTAATAAAATTTGTGTTATTTTTGTTAAGACATTTTTTTAGTGACCGAAGAGAGTTTCTCTAAAGGGCAGTATAATAACTTACCCATTATCAACATAAATCGTTATTATTGTGATTAGTTTATTTTAATTTTATAGTAAAAACAGTTCCAGAAAAATATTGTCTAAATAAATAGCATTCAATATGTAATGTATATCTACCAAAATATACCAAAAGCTATATTTTCTTTTTATTCAAAATACACTTTACTTATTAAAAAAGCTATTAAGCAGACAACAGACATTAAATACTTACATTAAAATTTTCTCCACATAAATGAAAACTTTGGAATAAACTGAAACGACTTTAATGTCCTTATCGTTTGTACGTAACCACTTTAAACGACGTTTCTTATAGACTGGTAATCCAATAAATATTTTATTGGGGGTTTTATTGGTTGTACTTTAACAAAATCGTACTAAACAACACTTATGGTATTAACTTTTATTTTCCATAGTAAACTCATACAGATAATTCCATACTATCTCTTCAAAAACTTTATTTAGCTCCAAAGTAAACAAAATGGTATATAATTTTTTATGAGATATGAGAAAGGTCATAACGTCATAACAATTCGCACGCTTTTTCGATCCTTTGAAATTATTTAAATACACAGAATATGTTAAATTTGGGCCTCTTAATTTATTATGAGGTTTTGAGGCGTTTTTGGAATTTTGGAAAAAAAAATTTCAAACGAAACTGAACATTATGATGTAATAAAACAAAAGTGCAAATTCCCTATTACATATTCGTGAATTTCTGTATCTGTAGACAAAACTATGTGAATTTGATAATGTAATTTAGAATAATAATCGTATGAGGAAATGAACGTAATCCTTGTCTTAGTCCTAAGCCTTTCTACCTGTAGGTGTAAGGCTGGTGGAGTTGAGTTTGGCATTGTAGTCTCCATGCTTTCCGATCTTGCGTTAGGTTTCTTGCACTTTCCAATGTCAATCCCTTCTTCTCGACTTCTTTCCTGATTTCATCTACCCACATAACTCTTGGTCTTCCTCTTTTGTTTTTCTCCTGCACTCTCGTTTCGAACACTCGTTTTGTAAGCCTCTCGTTCGACATTCTACACACGTGCCCGAATCATCTAAGTTGTCCCTCCACTATTTTTTCATTAATTGGTTCCAGTTTTAGGTTTTGTCTAATTGTTTCGTTTCGTATTTTGTCTGTCCTCTTTCTGTTTGCTATTTTCCTCAGGAACCTCATTTCTATAGCATTGACTCTGGATTTTTGTCTCCCCGTCAATGTCCATGTCTCGCTGCTATTCATGATTTTTGGTCTAACTACTGATTTAACGACTGCCGTTTTTACTTTCTCCGGTATCTCTTTTTTCCCCAAAAATGTTGTTTTCATAGCGTTAAATAAGCTTCCTGTTCGTCCCATTCTTTCGTTTATTTCCATGTCTTGTTTACCATTTGCTTCGATTATTACTCCTAGGTATTTAAAATATTCCACTTGCTCTAGTTGTTTCCCGTCTAATTCTATTGCGTGTGTCTTCCTCGTATTTGAAATTATCATTGTTTTTGTTTTCTCTGTATTCATTTTCGTATTTATGTTTGATAGTTCTTCTTCTAGGATTTCAAGATTGTTCTGTAGGTCTTCTCTGTTTTCTGCTATCAATACCATGTCGTCTGCGAATAGTAGCTCCGATAGTTGAGTCCGTTTTATTTGCCAGTATCCTAATGTTTGTTTTCTCATTCTTCTCTAGGCTTTCTTTATCGTTTCATTCAGTACCAATGAAAATAGCAGTGGACTCAGCACGCATCCCTGTTTGATGCCTTGACTTGAAGTAAATTCTCTGGATTCCTCGTTATTGGTTCTTATTGTATTTGTATTATTTTTGTACATATCCTTTATTACTTCTATTATGTGTCTGTCGACTCCACTTTCTTTTAGTGTCTTCCATACGTCCTTTCTTCGGATTCTGTCAAACGCCTTTTCCAGGTAATGAAGCACATATGTATCTCTCTATTCTTCTTGATTACCTTCTCACTTACTTGTCTTAATGTGAATATTAGGTCTTGCGTGCTTCTGTCCTTCCTGAATCCACACTGTGTGTCTTCCATAGTTGTTTCTATTTGGGTTTTTATTCTTGTCTCTATTATTCTTGCAAATACCTTCCCAGGGATACTTGATATGGCGATACCTCGGTAATTATTACAGTTTCTCTTGTCTCCTTTTTTGTGTATTGGTAGTATAATGTCTTTCTTCCAGTCCTTTGGCAATTCTGCTCTATTTATGATATCATTCATTAGTTCTTTCATGCTATCCATTCCCTCTGTCCCCATGAATTTTATCATTTCCGGGGTGATATGATCCTTGCCTGGTGCTTTACCCAATTTTACTCTTTCTATTGCTTTCTCTAATTCCTCTCTTGTTATGGATTCCACTTGTTGTTCTTCATTCCTTTCTTGTATCTCCCCTATGTTGTCCCTGTCTGCATGAGTTAGCTCTTTGAAATGTTCTCTCCATCTTTCCATTATTTGTTTTTCTTCTGTTAGTACGTTTCCATTCTTGTCTTTTATATTCGGCATCGTGTGCTCTTTCTTTTGTCTGAGTTGTTTTAATGCGCCGTAGAAGAGTTTTTGCTTTTCCCTATAATTTTTTGTCATTTTTTGTCCAAATCTCTCCCATGACCTTTCCTTTCCTGCTTTCACCGCTATTTTAACCTCTTTCCTTTTTTCTTTATATGCCTCGTAATCTTCCGGGTGTTTTGTACTTAGGTATCTCTTCCATTTTTCTTTTTTGTTCTTTATTTTCTCTCGTATTTCTTCCGTCCACCATTCCGTTCTCCTCATGTTAGTATTTGCTATTTTTGCTTTCCCACAAGTTTCCTCAGCTGCTTTGATTTTGCTGGTTTTTTAGATATTCCCATTTTTCTTCTATATTTGTATTTTTTGCCCTACCTTTCAGAGTGTTATCTAATTTTTCTTGGAATTTTTTCTTATATCTTTCCTCTTTTAATTTGCAACTTTTTATTTTTTCGTTTACTACATATCTTCTCTTTTCTTCTTTTTCTTCTGTTGTTCTAATTCTCAGTATTACTAGATGGTGGTCACTGCCAATCTCTGAGCCTCTTTTCACTTTCGTATCCTGTACTCTTTTCCATTTGTTGCTGCTTACCAAAAAGTAATCTATGATTGATTTTTCGTTTCTGCTGTCTTGTACTCTCGTGTATTTGTGTACTTCTTTATGTTTAAACTTTGTATTTGTTATAACTAGTTTGTTCTCCATAAATATTTCTATTATTCTTTCACCATTTCTGTTTAGTATTTCTTCTCCTTCTTTTCCCATGTACTCCTCTATTCCGCTGTTGTTGTTTCCGACTCTACCGTTTAGATCTCCCATTACAATTATGTTTTCTTCCCCAGTATCAATTTGCATTTGGAGCTCCTCGAAAAATTTACCTTTCTCTTCCTTTCTTGCATCTTCATTTACTCCGTAGGCTGTTATTATTGTCCATATTTCTTCGTCCATCAGTTTCATTTTCACCGATAATATTCTCTGGTTAACATATGTTTCTTCTATAACGTGTTGTAGTCTATTCGGTGCAATTATTATCCCGACTCCTTCTTTTGCTCTCTCTTTTGTGTCCGCTCCTACCCAAAGTAACCAATATCCTTTGTGTATTTTCTTAAGACCTTTTCCTTTCATAAGTAGTCCTACTAGAAGCTAAAATGATTAATGACGACTGGCACTTCGACTTAGGTGAGTAAAGTAAGCACATTATGCCGAGCTAAATGCAAAACAGACTTTTCATCACACATTATGATAAAAATCACAGTGACCACGTACAGACGATCCAGATAAACAAAAACTTCATCTCAAAAAATACAAATATTTTTTACAAATAGCCATATTTTTGTTTGCCATAAGTACCTTCTTGTGACTTTTAATTAAACAGATAATTTCATAAAAGTTCTCTCTTTAGAAAAAGAGCAAGCATCACCTGGAGAAGCAAAGACTAATTCTTCCCAAGCAAAGAATATTCCACCAAACAAGTTGTCTTAAGAAAAATATACGACAAGTTTATTGTGCTACTGAAATTCAGCGATGGAGAGAAAAAGATCTGCAACAATAGAAAAGGAAAATCACATGAACTCTGCAAAACTGGTACATCAGAATGAAAACAAGACATAAAATAAAATTAATTAATTAATTAAATTTTAAATGCATTAATTTTATTCGAATACTGAGAAAATTAATAAATATTTTTGAAAAATTTTAACGCAGAATGAAAGGTTATATTATTACCGAGGGCCGAAAGTCTTTTACAATAAACAAACAATTTCTTTTGAATGAGAAATTTTAAATTAAATATCACACTAAATTTTCTCTTTTCTCACCACTGTAACTTATTAAAATAAACATAACAAAAGTTTTTAAATTTAGCAAATATTATGGAAAAATCTATCAAAAAAAATTAAAATTTCATTTTTTATCAAAATCAATATACATTTTTGCGCCACGTAATATTCATATAGGCTCTTTTGTAGCTGTAATATTGTGTGCGCCACTCATTTTTACGGTGTTTAGCAGATTTTTATTCTTGTATCAGCAGTTATTCAAATTTTTTTAAAAATTAAATGTATGAACTTGAATGAAATGTTTCTCGATTACACGTTAAGCGTTATAAATGGTCGCCTTTGTGACATTATCGCCCAAATGATCTAGTGGTTAAGACACTAAACTTGTGATAGGGCAATCCGAGCTTATTCCCCAGCCATCCAAATTTGTTTTCAATATAATTCTTTGTGTGCATTGAATCTACATTAGATTTTTTTTATCCGGAATAGATTAAAAAATATTGGGATGGATGGCAAATGAACTCGGATTGCCTGATAAAATTTAGCGTAGTAACCACTACAACTAGACCATTTCGGCGATAATTAATAAATGGACTATACATTTGGAAGAAACATGAGTTTGAAAGGTATTGACAAGTAGTGTCTGATGCATCCAATGTCAAATATGATAACTGAAAGCATTATAGAATTTAGTGACCTTGAAAACCGTTTTTTGAGGCGTCATACTTATGAGGCCTAAACTTAAAAATTAGAATTTTTTCCGATATGAAGTATACGGGTCTAGGACATTTCGGCGTCGCCGTTTCGGCGTGGCCATTTCGGCGTGGCCGTTTGGGCGTAGAGCCGTTTCGGCGTAGGCCGTTTCGGCGTCGGCCATTTCGGCGTCAAAGATTTTATTTTAGTTGACTAAATACCTACATTGGAGTCTATTAGTAAGACATTATTTTGAAAAAAATTTTACCTGAAGTTTTACCTAAGTTTTCGAGGAAATGTTAATAACATTATTATGTGATTTATAGAATTTTGTATTTAAATTTTCGAAGAAACTGCAATAAATATAGGGATAACTATTATTATACTAACTAATGGTAAATATTTTAAAAGCAGATTCCTTTCAAGAAAATATTGTATAATTTAATTTTTTTTAAAAATATACATTCTGCAAATATTTTTGCTTAAAAAAGATATTTTAAGAATATTAAAATTCTCCGTCTATATACCATATAATGTATGTCTAATTAAAGTTGAAAAATGTCAGTTATCATCTAATTAGCTCTGGGACAATTAAGAGAACAGCAATTATTATTAATATGCATTAATAAAAAATCCAATATAGGTATTTGCAGAATAAAATATAACAAAATGTTTATAAAAGAAATATATTTAGTTTATTTTTCTACTTGACCATTAATGTTAAAATTGTGTGACCAATGAACTCCAATGTATTTAAATAACTATATTAAAAGATTTTTTTCCAAAAAATTGCCTGACCAATAAACCTCAATGTAGGTATTTAGTCAACTAAAATAAAATTTCTGACGCCGAAATGGCCGACGCCGAAACGGCCTACGCCGAAACGGCCTACGCCGAAACGGCTCTACGCCCAAACGGCCACGCCGAAATGGCCACGCCGAAACGGCGACGCCGAAACGTCCCATTCCGGAAGTATACACCATTAGACGCATCTAGAGTGTTCCTACAAACGCTCAGTTATTGGCGCAATTCGTAGATTGAAATTTGTCGTAATTGTCGAAAAACTAAAATTTTTTCCGTACAACCAATTTTTCAGTTTTTTGACTATACTGAGCTGTATGTATATCTAATCCTGCCCACTTAGGCTACATTTGAAAGCTTAACTCAAGCGATATTGATTTGGTGTATTTGCGGTTTTCTTATCTTCATTTAAACCTTACATACCCCCAAAAAAAGACGCCGTGTTGTACCTACCCATGCCTATAAATAGCTGGTTTATGGATGGTCAAAATTCACAAACTACACCGGTTCTGAATCAGTCCAGACAACCTCTTGAAACATAGAAAAAAAAAATCAGGTTGGTCTAACTTTTCCACACGCATACAAACATACACACACACATACACACACTCACACATTTCCCCTTTTTAAATAGAAATTGACTTAATTTCAGAGCTCGGTAACTTTTGAATGGTATAACCAATTGGTATAGCCTTGGAAAGGTAATTATCAATACTATCACAAGCCGCAGAGGTCGGACTAAAATTTTCGAAATTTTTCGAAAAAGAGTTTTCGGAACGAAAGAAATACCCCAATTGAGTAAAACCCATCCGAATGCGTAAAACCCATACGCTTGGACCAAAATGAACGGTTGACATACCGATTGGCTGGTACTTTAACTAAACTTTAGAATGGGATTTGGCCCATTGTTTGTTCAGTCAAGTTGACAGAATCGAAAGCTTCGCGTATACAGTGATGAGCGCGCTAATAACCGGCAAAATAGCACAAAAGATGGAAAACGTATTAAGTTGTGAGATAAAAACAAACGAAACTAGTCGAGCCGGGAAATTTAGCGATATTAACATATAAATTTACATTATATTGGTTGTGTCCCACCTTTAGACGTATCGCACGAGTTTGGCAACTACCACTATCACAGTGACAGTTTTAGTTGACATACTCCTCTGATACGTGTAAAGGTGGGAAACAATCAATATAATGTAAATTTTTAGGTTAATATCGTGGAAAATTTAGCGATATTAAACTAAATATTTACATTATATTGATTGTTCCCACCTTTAGACGTATCAGAGGAGTACTGTCAACTAAAAATGTAACTGTGACAGTGGCAGTTGCTAAATTAGTCCGATAGGTGTAAAGGTGGGAACAATCAATATAACGTAAATTTTTAGGTTAATATCGCTAAATTTCCTAGCTCGACTAGTTTCATTTCTTTTTATCTCACAACTTAATACGTTTTCCATCTTTTGTGCTATTTTCCGGTTATTAGCGCGCTCATTACTGTATATTATATAGTGTCGCATTTAGGGGGGTGTGTGCCATTGGCGAGAATTACCGTTCCCTGGGATATTAGTGTATGACATTAACATGGAAGTTAAAAAAAAAAATTTAAACCAAATAAATAAATAACACATAATTGTGGACTATAAAACGAAATTAGGGACACCCGGAGAATTTTAAATTGCTTCTATTGAAAAAATAAGCAAAATGACTTATAATGTACTTTCTCGCCACGGTCAAACTGTATCAGTCCAACTATACTCAATCCTTTTTAAATAAAAAATAGTAGAATTTTAAATTTTGTTTGCAATTCCACATGTAAATATTACACAGAATGACATATCCGTAAATTTCTCTTCTCGTAACTCTACCTGTAGACAGAACTATGTGAATTTGATAATGTAATTTAGATTAGTCGTATGACGAAATGAACGTAATCGTACTAGAGCTAGAGTAGTTGTTAAACTAAAATGATTAATGAGGACTGGCACTTCGAGCGTCTGCAGCATTATAATTGATGAGATTATTGCTCTTATCGTGAACGCTTCATTGTATTAACGAAGTATTTGCACTGGAATGGCAAGTGCCAGACACCGAAATTTTAAACTTAAAAAGCAATTGTTTAATTGGTAAATTGCAACCTGCAAATACATAGTTCAGAATTATTACTAACTTCATTAGATTTGTATTTGAAAAACTACTAAAATTTTTATTTAAATTTTCAGAAAAAATTGTAATTTCTAAATTCACAATCAAGATGCAGTAGAAGTAAAAAAATCAAGACATATTAGCTGTTACAGGGAGCACTCCTGAGTCATAATTTACAATGTATCTACATTGTAAACCCCAAATAATGATTTACAAAGTTTATACCTTGTAAATCATGATTCAGGACTTAGGAGTGCTCCTTGTAGCAGTTAACGTATCTTGGTTTGTTTATTTCTACTGCATCTTGATTTTGAATTTAGTGGTCTTTTTGTTATCTAAGATAAGACACTAATAGTTGACACTTTGTCAATTTGCAGGTGGGTGACAGCTTGAACATTATACAAGGGAAATGTAGGTAGAATTGAGTCCCTGAATCTTTACCCGTGCGTCATCATTTAAAGCATACGAAATAAGTCGAAGATAAGTCGGAAATTGAAATTTACTAAACGCAACAGCAAGTGACAGTAAGTGACTTGCTGTTGCGTAAATTTCCATTTCCGATTTATCATCGACTTATTTCGTATGCTTTAAATGATGACGCACGGGTAAAGATTTAGGGACTCAACTGTATAAATAATTATGTCAATGTTCAATTAAAAAATCATCAATTACGTTATCATACCCAGACAAATGGCGTTACTACTATGATACATATGTCAGAAAATCATAATTTAATAATAAAAATCGACTTGTTTTGGGATTTTCCTCCAAAATTGCTCATTCTCGAAAAAATTAATTTATTAAATAATTTTGCCCCTTACTATTATATTTTTACTGATTTTTTTTGTAATGTGGTAGTTAGAAATAAACTATCTCTCTATCGTGCTAAACTGCAATATTTTGCACTAAATAGCAAAACGACAATATTTAATTGAAAATTCACGTTAAAATTATTAAAGTTAAAGTTTTTTTTATTTTTTTATTTCAATTTATGTGTCGCTGCTGCAATGGCCATTGACACAAACAATATTGGTTATACAATAATTAATTATAATGAGGCCTTAAAACTAATTATTACAACAGTTAATTTCTAAATCTTAAATAACATTAGGCAAAAATTATGACGTCGATCTAGACGGTCCAGTTAGCTGAGGCGCAGTCGATCGACAAGTTTATAGTCTGGGCAGATTATCGGAGAATAGGCCATTTTTGGGAAAAGTTATTTACCAGCAATTGCATTGCTAAAATCGAATCTTATCATTGTACATATAAAAAATATATGTATGCAAATTCCGCAGATAGTGTGCTACTTTTTTTATAAACAAAATGGCACCCTAAAATCCTGTTTTTTTTTCAATTTTTACTTTATAACTTCAAAAATTTTAACTTTACACCAAAAACACTCAAATAAAAATTCACCGAAATTAAATTCTGCATAGAGACGTGTTTTTCTCGAATTACTTCGACGAAAATTTTCCCCTGAGAATGCGGATTTTCCAACAAAATCTTTCATTTTGAACTAAAGTTTTAGATAAGTAATTGTTTATCTATAATTAAATAACTTGGTAATATAAAAGCTCTTTTTGTATAGATTATAATTGCAGAAGCCGATGGGAACTGAATAGACAGTTTAGCAACAATTGAATTGTTAATTAAAAATTTACGGTCGCCATAATAACCATAATAATTATGATACATAACAATAACTATGTAGTTCAGAGAAATAAGGAAAAAAATAGCCTGTTGGTGACACAACCCCCTCCAGGCCGAATCCAAATTTTTTGAGTAATATGAACATCTATAATAATAACCTATATATTTCCTGCAGCCGATTTTGATGATATACATAGTTATAAACAAATGAAGATCAAAAAACGGTAAATTTTCGCTTTTTTCGTCTATTACTAAGAAAATAGTCATTTTAAACAAATTTGATTGTAAGAAACTCATAAACGGTATAAAAAACTTCAATATGGCGTTTGCTTAATATGTCTATCCTTATTGGTTGCTTAGAAAATTGCAAAATAAATCATAAATTTTTAGTTTTTATAAATATTTATAACTTATGTAAAAATTAACTTAGAACCTTCTTATTACACGGAATACTGAGACTTATGGTGCTTAATTCATACCCTAAATTTCGAAGAAATTGGTCAAATAGTTTAAAAGTTATTTAATTTGTTTATCCCAAATTTATTTTTTTGCAACACTGTAAGTCAGAAAATGATGAAGCTACAGTAATACTTTGGATAGTTTATGGAAGAAGGAAATTTACAGTATTAATTTAATTAAAAAAATCTACAAAAATAATTATAAATATTGCAAAATTATTTTGCAAAAACATGTGAATTAAAAAAATGGGGGGCTAACTTTGTCCCTAATTGTCCTAGGACAGTTGTTTTTCTTTCTAAATGTGTATAAAAATTCAGTCTTTCTAAATATGAAAAAATAATTTTTCTACAGGTAACGGTTAAAAAGTTATTCTAATTGTTTATAAGTAAGCAAAAAATCGACATGTTTTTTCAAAATAATTTTACACTGTTTAAAATTATTTTTTGTCATTTATTTTTAATAATGGTAATAGTATAAATGTTCTTTTTTCATAAACTGTCCGAAGTATGATTGTAGCCTCATAATTTTCTGACTTGTAGTGTTGCAAAAAAAATGAATTTGGGAAAAACAAATTAAATAACTTTTAAACTATTTGACCAATTGCTTTGAAATTTAAAATATAATTTAAGTACAAGAAGTATCAGCATTCCGTGTAATAAGAAGGTTCTAAGTTAATTTTTACAAGAGTTATGAATATTTTTAAAAACTCAAAATTTATGATTTATTTTGCAATTTTCTAAGCAACGAATAAGAATGGACATATTCAGCGAACGCCATATTGAAGTTTTTAATACGATTTATGAGTTTCTTACACTCAAATTTGTTTAAAGTGCTTAACTTTTTGGTAATAGACGAAAAAATCGAAAATTTAGCGTTTTTTTATCTTCATTTGTTTATAACTATGTATATCATCAAAATCGGCTGCAGGAAACATATAGGTTAATAATATAGATGTCCATACTACTCAAAAAATGTGGTTTCGGCCTGGAGGGGAATGTGTCACGAGAAAAATCTTATTTCTCTGGACTAATGATTTTGGTATAAAAAGGCACTGTACCTATCTAATGTACTTTACAGAATTGAAATTGGACTATTTAAGCGGCCTCAGAAATATTTTAAAATTATAAACAATTTTTTGGCTTATAAACAAATAGAATATCTCGGGAAATATTAAATTTAATTAAATAGAAAAAACAGTGTTGGAAAAAAGCGGCAGGACGCTTCTTTTAAGAGAAAAAACGTTTAGTTGTGATGAGTGGTTCCTCATATACAACCGGTCAAATTTGACCGACATTTACGGCAAAGATATAAACAATAGGATCATAATTTTGAAACTGTCACCTTTTTATTTTTATCCTTTCTTCAGACCAATTTTCATATCTTTCAAATAATCATAACGTATATTATTATAATAAAAACTATCGTTCTTACGAGTGAAAATTGCCAAAAATACCAAAATTCCAATCAAAAATTAGGTTGGAGAAAATGTAATCTCAAAGTTTCAAATCGGTATACGTTAAAGAAATGCATTTTCTCGGCTTCCCATGGAGCAATTTTCTTTATTCTTTTTTTTGTTCCCAAGTAACTCGAGTAGAGCCATCTAACTAACGCATTACTAAATGTAAAAGTTGCTTTTGTTTTGTTATAATATATTAATTTATTTATTATAACAAAATTTTTAATTTGTTTAAATAAAGATTGTTTAAATAATTATACAGCTTTCAAATGAGAATATTTGTGTTTTTAACGTTAAAAGGTACACTTGTAGTAAGTTTATCTAAAAAAGTCTACAACTGGCAAAAATAT